>NW_023601104.1:103465169-103568163 GCF_014898055.3 Talpa occidentalis
GTTTACTCCCATCATACCATATAACTGCAACCCACTCAAGCCCCTTCCCTGGAGCCTGGCGGACCCAGTGCATGCCATAATTGCTGAAGGTGAATCCGGAGGCTACACAGGAGAGTCTGAGGGACCCCCCCCAGGCGGCACCAGTCCCCCAGACTCCACCAGCTGCGCCTCACCCTGGACACCTGCAAACACAGACACAGCCCGTCAGGACATGGCTCTCGCCCACTGCTTCCCCTTCCTGCCGCCCCCCCTCAAGGGATCCTGCCCAGGAATCACCCCCTAGAAGAGCCACGAGCAGCAGCCAGCTCAGCCCACGCTCCATGGCGAGTGTCGCGTCCGTGCTGACCCGAGTGGACCCTGGGTGCGGGCTGGGGCTCCTGTGCGGGCTGCAGGGCGGGCCGGGCTGGTTTTCAGGCAGCAGGGGACGCCCTATTTGCATGTGTCCTGCTATATAGCAGCTCTGGCTGGGTCTGGGCAGAGGAGCCGGGGAGGGTCCTGGGTCGTGGGGTCATGACACACGATGAGCAGGTCCCTTATTAGGGCCAGAGTGGTGAGCCTGAGCCCCTGTTACTTGCGGGACGCAGGCCCAGGTGCTGGTGCTCACATGTGCTCTGTGGGATCTTTATATGTCATTAATATCATCCTTTGTCAGTCGTCATCTTTGCCAATATTTTCTCCCATCTGTGAGCAGCCTCTGGCTCTACTGATATTTTCTTCATTGAGAAGAATCTTTTATTTGTGTTTAAACCCATTTGTGTACATATTTTCTTCTTCCATTGGAGCTCGTCCACCCATTATCAAGCAGCCGATGTCAGGGGGTGTGGGGTGACTTTCTTTCTCCTGCACTGACCGCGGCATCTACACAGGCTCCTTGTGGAAACCGTCTTCCTGTGGGGACAGAGGATGGTTCAGAAAACGAGAGGTTTTATACAGTGGCTTGTGCTCAGTTGTGGAATGTATGAAATTTCCACTTGGAATCACACGGCAGGAACAGGACAGGACGGCGCTGAGTGAAGAAAGTCAGAAGGAGCAAGACACGCTCAGGATGGTCTGACTTCTCGTGTGGACACAGGAAACACAACACAGAGTCTGAACCCACCGACAACAAACTCTTGACCTCTGAGAGCAGCACTGAGGCCAGGGCTGGGGTGGGGAGAGGAGTCCCGGGGCCCGAGGTGGGGGTTGCTCGGCCCTTGGGCCCGGCAGGGTGTAAAGGACACGTTTGTAGAGATTTATAATATCTACAAGCACTGAGCAGACTCAGAGACATGAACATAATTTTCTGTCTTAAATACTATAAAAACCAGTGTCCATGACGTCATGAGTGTAGAAATTATTCAATTGCCTACTCTGGTGACAGTAGCACCTACTGGAAATTAACTATGAAGGTAAAGTGCAAAAATCCTGTAACATGTGGGACCATCCCAGCTCCACTGACCGGCCACTGGGTTAGTGACAAGGATAGTAAATTATTTTATACCCAGAGACTGCACAGGTGGAGTCACGACCACAGGATCCTGTGGACCCTCCAGCACCGAGCACAGGGGCGTCCATAGGGGTCCGGACCCCGCATGAGCCAGAAAGAGCCAAATAAACAATCGGACATTATCCCCGAGCAGCATGAATCGAAATGCAAGTGGACAAGAGCTCACTGAGCACGATAACTTTCACGCTGGTACTCGAAAAAAATAATCCACAAGAGACGACATCTATTCCCTCCCTGAGAAAAACGGGAGAAGATTCTGAGAAAACAGATGAGAGAGGAGCGAGGAGAGGTTGAACAGACACCTGGGGACACCGAGGACGCCGCCGCGGGCTGCGATGTGTTGCGCCAACAGCCAGAGCAGCAGGAGGACGTGGAGAAGATGCTGGAAACACACACCCTGACCGTGGAGAGGAACCAGCCGTCCTGCATCATCCACACGCGGGAGAGGCTCCAGCAGACAGTGGCCCCAAAGAGATGAAGGCTGCGTGGGAGGAACGCGTGTGACCTGACGGGACAAGCGGGAGACATGGACAAAACCTGAGAAGCAAAGACATTCCGGGATGAGTCCGAAGAGACAGAGAAGCTGGACAGACCCTCCCAGGCCCGGAACTGAAGAGAATCAGGAGCATCCAAAAGAGAGAAGCACAGGCCGGCGGGTCTCCAGGGAGTCACCACCCTTCCATGGCCACTAGGCCCGACCTTCTCTGTCACCCGGACACCCAGGGGGAGGGAGCCGCAGTGTCCACTGTACGAGGCCAGCATGACGCTGCCCCTCGGAGCAGACAAGGACATCACCCCAGGAGATAAACTGCAGAACAACGTCCCGATCAACACAGACGCAGGAGCCTCAACAACGTCTGAGCAAAGTTGTTTCACACCCCGCGGAGACCCCACGTCACACATCGGGGAGACGGGAAGGATCCTCGTGTGAGAAGCGAGGGTGACGCTGCCCCTGTGGGCAGCAGGCGTGGGGAGGGACACGGAGACCCCGACAGGCCCACGGAGACGGGGAGAAGCCGCGTCAGGGCCGTGACGTGCAGGCTCCAGACCCCGTGTCCGTGGGGTGAGGTGTGTGTGAGGCATTTGGGGCATTTTTAATTGGGCAGTTGATTTGTTTTTATGTGAATTTGTTGTGGTGGTTACCGGGAAGTATTTCGCGTTTTCTGTGGACAGGGTCGCATCATCTGTGAAGAAAGACAGTTTATTTCTCTGTCCGGCGTCGGGCTCTCCCCGAGTTGTCTCTTTGCCTCAGCCCAGACCTCCACAGAGGTGGAACCCGGGAGCCCGAGAGGGACAGGCCCCTGCTGCCCGCGGTGGAGCGGCTTCTGGCTCCCAGGCTTCAGGGGAGTCTGGGTGTCAGTGTCTGCGGGTTTGCCCCCAGGTGGGAGTGCGGGTTTGCAGACGTCGTCTGGCCGCAGAGCTCCCACTGGCCACGCTGAAAGGTAGGGTCAGGCGGGCGGGGTCTCTCCTGGACAAAAGGCCGGTCTGAGGAAGGAGCTGGAAACCGCGTCTGCTGGGACAGCGGGTGGACGTGCCGGCAGATGAGCACCACCCGCCGACCACCCGCCAGACAGCGAGCGTGAGCAGGACCAGGGCCAGGACGTCGGATCTGCAGCAACCCCGGAGCCCAGGCCAGGCCCTTCACACCCCCTGGCTCGAGCAGACTGTCCTGCACCCCAACGCGCATCCCCCAGCAACCCTCCACACAGCCCAGGGACCGCCCACCTTCCCTGGTCTGACCCCAGGACCGAGACGGCCCGGAAGAGGCGCTGCACCCTGAGGGCGACCCCGCGGGTGCCTCTTCCCTCCATGCTGCTGCCGCGGCGGTGCGCCGGCCAGGCCAGAGAATGTCATGCTCGTCTCGTTTGTGGAGTTGTTTCCCCACAGTGGGGCCGGGGCTGTGTGGAGCATGTTCACCTCTTTGGTGTCATCATCGTCGTTCTGCTGCCTCGTGTGGAGAGGAGACCCGCGCGGGACTCTCGAGCTTCCTGCCCCGACATGCTCGCTGGTCAGTGTCTCCAACACTGCAGAAAAGACCCTAAAAGTGTAATTAAGGAAATCCTGGCCCCCTGGTGTCCCCTGAGCCCCTGGAGTCCTGATCACACTGGGGTGCCCGCGCCCCAGCTGGTCCTGGTCCCCCAGCCGCCCTCCCATCCTGCAGCGCCTGTGTCTGAGCCACACCCGCCCTCCCCGGGTCCCCCAGCACACACAGCCGTGTCCTCGGGTCATGGAGCTCAGCTGCAGGGAGAGCGGGTTCGGGCCGGGGCAGCAGAGATGGACAGGGGCCCGGAGAGGGGCTGTCGTCTGTGCTCAGGGTGACCCAAGGCAGTGACCACGTCCAGCCACCCTGCCCTGCCCGGGACCCTGGGGATCCAGACCACTATCCCCGGAGGAGACAGAGCCCGGGATGGCACAGGCGGGGGCAGGTCTGGGGGTCACTAGCCCGGCCCGACTCCTGCAGCTGCCCCTGGGACAGGACACCTGGGGACAAGGGGCATCACCTGTCATTCCGGGTGCTCGCCCCAGGCCCCGGGTCAGCCCTGACCCTCCGGGGAGCCCCGCAGGCAGAGGCCCAGACCCACCAGCTCCTCCTCTCTGGACGCGGCTCCGCCCGAGACCTGACCTGAGTGACCAGAGCCCGGGCCCAGCCCAGGGAGTGACCGGGAGGGTTCGCAGCGGGCGCCCGTCCCTGCGCGTGGGGAGGCCGCGGGTCCCTCGGCCTCGGTCTGGCCCTCACAGCCCGGCTCAGGGATGGCCCCGCCTGGGACGCAGACGGGGTGGGCGGTGGCCCTGCCCTCTGTCCTCCGGGCCAGCAGGACGGGCCTTGGTCTCCCCACCATGAGCTCCTGCGGGGATAAACGTGATGAAAGTTTGTCTGGAAACTCTTTCAGCCTCGGGAAACCCACAACCACACGAGACGGCGCCTGTTTGGGTTCAGGAAAGTCTGACTCGGTGCCGTCGGCTGTGGGGGACCCGCGGGGGACGGAGCTCAGCCCCGGCTCCCGCGCGAGGCGGACGCTGCTGCCCCGTCAGGCCGTTCCCTGCCCGTGGGCGGGAGGCCCCGACTCTGCGGGTCACGGTTTTCTAGCCGAGGCTTCTCCTCCTTCCTCTTTCTCGTCACGTGTGTCGTCACGCGTGTCTCTCTACGGACACGATTCATTCACCCGCACTCGGCTCCGCAGGTTCGTGGACGGATCTTCCCACGTCAGGCTCCCCTGGCTGGAGTCAGGACGCGGCTCGGCTCACAACGTGCCCCCTGCGCCCGCTGACCCTCCAGGCGTGTCCGGGCCACGCTTGTCTCCTCCAGCGGCGTGTCCAGCCCTGCCCCATGCAAACGCCCTGGGGTGGAGCTGAGGCCCCAGCACAGGGCGCCCTGGGGGACCCCAGCCCTGCCCGGGACTGGAAGGGACGGGGGTCAGGAGCAGGGGCTGTGGGGTAGGGGCGGGGAGGGGCCGTGAGTCCCTGGGAAGCACCTGCCCCCCTGGGGTTCATGGAGGAGGAAGGATCTATCCCAGGGGACCGTCCCCCACTGGCACCCTCACCCGCCCACAGCCTGAGCCCAGTGTGTAGAGGGACGCAGGGCCTGAACAGCCCCCGAACCTGATAGGAGGCAGGACACTGGGGGAGGGTCTGCATCATCTGTGGGCTTAGCGGCTCTTCCCGCTCCCCAATTTCCCCTGTGTTGATACATCCAGTTTTTATCGCTCCTGAGTCTCTAGGGGCTTGTTGTGAAGAAACTGCACAGACACCTGGACAGGTGAGGGTCTCCTCCCTGGGGAAGTCTCACCTGTGCACAGAGTCACCTCCTCCTAAGGTTCCCCAGGAATGTGGGGAGCGGGAGCATCTCAGAGGAGAGCAATGGTGCCCTGGGGAGCTGGGGTCTTGCAGAGGGAGCCCCAGACAGGAAGCCCCTGCCCCCCACCCCTGCACCTGCTCCCGGGCTGTGCTCTCAGCTCTGAGCCTCCTGGGCCTCCCGGTGTCCCTGGGCCCCTGGGGTCCTGACACGCCCAGTGGACACCCAGCCCCGCCCCCCGTCCTGCAGGGTTTGTGTCTGGGCTCACACCCGCTCCCCTCACTGTGTCTACCGCACAGAAATACACGGCCGTGTCCTCGGGCCTCAGGCTGCTCATTTGCAGATACAGCGAGTTCTTGGCGTTGTCGCTGGAGACGGTGAATCGGCCCTTCACGGTGTCTGCGTAGTTTGTGTCACCACCATTAGGATAAATGTTTGCAACCCACTCAAGCCCCTTCCCTGGAGCCTGGCGGACCCAGTGCATGTAGATGTTGCTGACGGTGAATCCGGAGGCTGCACAGGAGAGTCTGAGGGTCCCCCCAGGCGGCACCAAGTCTCCCCCAGACTCCACCAGCTGCGCCTCACCCTGGACACCTGCAAACACAGACACAGCCCGTCAGGACATGGCTCTCGCCCACTGCTTCCCCCTCCTGCCCCCCCTCCTCAGGGATCCTGCCCCAGGAATCACCCCCTAGAAGAGCCACGAGCAGCAGCCAGCTCAGCCCACGCTCCATGGCGAGTGTCCGCGTCCGTGCTGACCCGAGGGGACCCTGGGTGCGGGCTGGGCTCCTGTGCGGGCTGCAGGGCGGGCCGGGCTGGTTTTCAGCAGCAGGGGACGCCCTATTTGCATGTGTCCTGCTATATAGCAGCTCTGGCTGGGTCTGGGCAGAGGAGCCGGGGAGGGTCCTGGGACGTGGGGTCATGACACACGATGAGCAGGTCCCTTATTAGGGCCAGAGCTGGTGACCCTGAGCTCCTGTTACTTGCTGTGACGCAGGCCCAGGTGCTGGTGCCCACACGTGCTCTGTGGGGTCTTCTGTGGAAACGGGACCCGTGTGCACTGTGGGGTGCCGGAAGCCAGCTCCAGCAAACTGTTGTGTCAGGGTCCCTGCAGGAAATGATGGCGCCCGCGACTTGAGCTAGAAGGGATGGAGCAATGAGGAGACACTGACACAGATCAAGGGGCAAGTGTCATCTGCGAGGGTCTCAGCTGTTCTTTATTGCCATCTGGAGTGGGCAGCCCTGGGAGTCACAACAGGTGCTTCCAAGTAAATGAAAAGGACTCACCAGGGAGGCATTTTTTTTCAAAATGGGCCAACCTGGCCTGGGGACTGTGAGCCCTTGCTGAGGTGATAATGGCCATTTCACTTCGTTCTGAAGGTGAACACAGTGACCCCAAAAATGTCCACTAAAGTCATTCATCTTCCACTGCCCAGTGATCCTTCTGTTCATGCTAAGAAACAGCAAAACCACAAAAAACTTATATGATTAAAACTAATTCCTTTGTAACCGCTAAATTACTAATGAATCAAAATTTATGAAATTCCTAAATCTTACACGTTAAAAACATCATCTCCTTATATATTGGTCATCAAGTCCAATGACTGCTGAAATCAAAAAACTTCTTATTCCTGTAACTAATCTATTCTGATTTAATAAAAGTAGTAAAAAAGTTAAAACCCCAAAGAATCCCAGGGCCGCGTGAGTTCCACGAAGCCTCCGCTAACCCCAAGCTTCAAATAAGAAAAAGAAAGGGAAACGCCTTCTCCTTTCTCAAGGCTGTGTTTTCACCTGTTACCCCGGATTCTCTCGTCGATGAACGGCTGAGTCTCACTCTAGCTGCCGTCTCTCTCTCTGGACGCCTGTCCCGATGGCCTCTGTCTTACAAGACCGCGATCGCGCATCCAGGACTTGGCCGGGAGGGTCACGGCCTTCAGCTCCCAGGAGATGTCAGGTGTGGCCTCTCCCCTGTCACCACGAAACCCAACTCCGAGTCCCTGCCTGCAGGCAGAGTCTATTAACCGTTTAAACACGTGCTGTTTGCATCACGCAGCACCGCGGTTGTCCAGTTACTTGTTCAGTATTTGGTCTCACGCTATTTGCAGTTTTACGAGTAAACGCGTATTTCAGCAATGGCCACATGCGTGAACGCCAGCCATGAGCACATGAGAAGAATCTACCGGGGTCAGCCAACGAGATTCCTGACTTCAGGTGTCACCCCATGCCCGGACCTTTGGCAGACACATGAGTAGCCTGGCCCTCGCCGCGGGGGGTGTAGGGTTGCTCAGCCAGTGCTGTGGACAGTGGGAGGGCCCCGAACACAAGAGGATGGAGTTCTGCGTGGTCAGCGTCTGACCTGTGGGCAGGTGTGCGCGGGGAGTGGCTTCCGACTCGTAAGAGCAGGGAGGTGTGTGGTGAATGCCCGTTTCAGTCCCTCTGCCCCGTGTGGCTGCCCTGAGGGGCGGCGACGAGATTTCGGGGAACTGAGCCAGGACGGCACTGGGTGGATGGACCCTGCCCATCCGTCTACACTTGGTGTCCTCTGCCCCCTACTTGCCAAACATGTCGCCTCTCTCAGTGTCCATGACGTTTAAGGTCCCCCAAGAATCTCCATGACGGAAGCTCATGTCCTGGTAGCTCAGGTGTGCAGGGCCTGGGGCACAGGGCACCGTGAGTGGACATTGAGGAAATAGTGTCACAGACGGACACAGAGAAGTTACTGTCCCGACAGCCTCTGAGCATCTGCGTGGTGACAGCTGTGAGGCCTCAGCCCTCGTGGGGGACGGAGACTCAGGTGTGTTGGGGGAGGGACCCTCACCTGGGCCCATCTTCCTGGGGGTCACTCAGATGTGAACTAAGGAGAAGGAGAACAGAGAATAAGGGGGTTTATATTGAGAGGAGGGAGTGGGGTTCGTGCATCTTTTGTCATGGACTTTAAAATAGGGAGAAACTGTGCTCAGAATCGCGCCTGCTGCGGCCTGTGGGGACGTGGGTGTCGGGACGCCTGAGGGTGCCCAGGGCAGGATGTAGACGGGGCTGCCCAGACCCAGCCCTGGCGCTGATCGTGTCCTTCACTCCTGGGCTTTTGGGCTGGCTGGGCCGGGAGAGGCGGAGGAGGAAAGAGACCCAATCTGCGCTCTGTGGCGGGAGGGCTGCGCCTCATGACGCCTGTTTTCTGGCCGGTCCGTGTGAAGGTGAACGTCAGAGAGAGGATCGGACACAACCTGGGGTGTCCAGGCCCCGCACGTCCTCTCCCCGGGGGGGGGGGAGTCATCGGGGGACGCGGGAGAAGAGAAAGGAGTCTCAGGAGAAACAGGCTCCTGCTCCCCGCGGGCGTTTGTGTGAGTCAGGGGAGTCTCCGCGTCCCCGGAGTTGGGTTCTCTGGACTCTCGGGGAGACAGTTCCAAGCGTGGGTGCTGCACCTCCCCCTGCAGTGACCTTTAGGGCTAATGGCTTTCCACATGGTCCCTAGGTCCGGCTGGGCAAGGAACCAGCGCGCAGGGGAGTACAGCAAAGTTCCCTGAAGACGTAGAGTAGACAGACGCCTGTCAGAAGGTAACGACCCCCAGGAGCCACCACCAGAATGCTGACCAAAAGGAGCCTTATCTCGTCTCCTCAGACCCACAAACGTTACCCCTTCACTCTCTTTCTAAAACTTCTTCCTTCTCTTCTGTAAAGGGCATTGATTGCTAAATTAAAGAAACACATGAAATCTAGTAACAAGGATGACTCAAATGAAACGCCACGAAACCTTGTGGAACAACAAAATTGTTAGTTCAATAATTGCTCTGTTCTATGTTAAAATTCCTTAGCTTTGATCCTTCATGAAAAAATGTTATTACATAAAAAATAATAAATCCACCTTCATAATTAATAATGATTAGGGAATTTAGTGGTTAGCTAGGAGAAAATGTAATTATGTAAAACAAAAGACAAAACTAATGGTCTGACTGCTTCGGAATGTGCCCAGATCCAAATGTAACTCTGGACATAAATCACCGCCTTGTCAATGGTAAGTTAAACCTGTGAGCCAACTGCTTTAGTTCACTGAGAACCCATCCTCTGCCTTTAGAGAACATATATATACTGGTCACCAACTCCAAGAGAATTACACTCAGATTTTCACTCTCTTGAAGTGTGTCTGTGTGTCATTTCTTTCGCCGACTCCCTGACCACCCTGCGAGCTTCTCTCAACCCTGAGACGGCCTCATCGTTCACTGCTGTGCTGGTCCGCGGCATGTGGGGGGGCAGGAGGAACCCCAGGGACGTGCAGAGCACTTTAGCGACGACATTGCAAAGAATTAGAGCAGAAATTCCCTCAATAGGGGAATGGAAACAACTTGCACAGATGTTGTGAGAACTGCAGGTGACACCCCCACACCAGCCCCACGTCCACGGGAGAAGCTGAGTCTCCCTCTCAGACCAGACGGGACGGGACGGCACGTCCACGGTCTCCTGTCCCTCAGCCTAGTCCTGGGCGTCCCCACGGGAGCGTCTGGGTGAGAAAGACTCCAAGGAACCAGACTGGCCCCACACACTGCGGCCGTCACCCCCCCAGAGGACATGCTCACCCCCAGGGAGACCAGGGGATTCCACCTGAGGAAACTGTCAAGCATCACAGTGACATCCTCGTGGGGCAGGAGAAGGAGGAACACACAGAACGCGGGGAATTCTGCTTGCGGGCACCTGTCAGGAGACAGGGAGGGCGGAGAACACCCCACCTACCATCTCCCCAGAACAAGGAGACCCCGGGTGACATGGGGGGGCAGGACCCGCACAAGGAGACGGTGAGACTCTGTCGTGAGGACGTAAGAGACGAGGCCTGGGGAGTCCTGGGCCCTGCGACGAGCACTGACCGCGTGGACAGGGCCCCGGCCCCCGTGCGCTCCGGGGACCACTGCAGTCTCTGTGAGGGCACAGTGGCCCCTTGACAGGACACAGAAAGACAATTGTCCCTTCACAGGGGCAGAGGAGGCTTGGAAGAGGCCAAACCCTCCTGAGAGAAAGAGAAAATAAAGGCCTCCCCGGGAGACACGGAGCTGGGAACATCCTGAGTCAGCATGGAAGAGGGAACAGCGTCCGTGGGCACCGGACCCCAAAGTCTGCACTGTCCCCCGTTCCTGAAACACAGTGTCCTTCTTCACGGGACAGGAGCAAAGTTTCGTGAGGTTCAGCGAGAAACACACCAGACACTGAGCAGCCACAGTCCTGGGACCCGGGAGACTCTGCAGAGAAGGGTCCACCCGAGAGCTCTCGTGGCGGGTGCCCCCGTCACAGACACCAGAGGTCAGGCCAGGAGACCCGGGACCCCAGTGCTGACCAGGGCCCTTCAGACAAGGAGTCGGGTTGGCCAGGACAGAGACACACGCAGGGTCTTCTGATCCCCGTCCCAGCCAGCTGCCCAGGGGACTGTCCCCAGTGAGGACTCAGCTCCTGGGCCTGGATCCAGGAACCCTGGCCAGGAGTCCCCACTGGCTTCCTGGGGGCCCCTGGGACCTGATGACGGGGTTGCAGACTCCAGGGTGATCTGATCTCAGTGGGTCTCGGTACAGAACAGTGAATCAGTTGTTTTGACACAATTCAAAGTCAGAGACATTATTAAGCAGTCGGCATTGGGGGGGTGACCCCGGACTGGACACGAGGAGGACAGAGGGATGGACACCCACCAGGAGAGGGCAGGGGTTGGCCTGGAGAGCAGGTCAAGGCTGAGTTTATGTCCCTGTCCATGTCCCCCCACAGCCATGAGCTGAGTCCAGGGCTGTGAGCTCGGAGCGCCCCCTGGTGGTGGGCCTGGGTGCTGCCCCCTCCTGTCCTGCAGGGTCTGTCTCTGGGCCACACCCGCCCCTCCCCGGGTCCCCCCAGTAATAGTAAGTAACAGACACCTGCACAGGTGAGGGTCTCGTCCCTGGGGAGGTCTCACCTGTGCACAGACAGAGTCACCTCCTCCTTGGGGCTCCCCAGGAACGTGAGGAGCGGGAGCCTCTCAGAGGAGAGCAATGGCGCCCTGGGGAGCTGGGGTCTTGCAGAGGGAGCCCCAGACAGGAAGCCCCTGCCCCCCACCCCTGCACCTGCTCCGGGGCTGTGCTCTGAGCTCTGAGCCTCCTGGGCCTCCCGGTGACCCTGGGCCCCTGGGGTCCTACACGCCCCAGTGGACCCCCAGCCCCGCCCCCCGTCCTGCAGGGTTTGTGTCTGGGCTCACACCCGCTCCCCTCACTGTGTCTCTCGCACAGAAATACACGGCCGTGTCCTCGGGCCTCAGGCTGCTCATTTGCAGATACACCGAGTTCTTGGCGTTGTCTCTGGAGATGGTGAATCGGCCCTTCACGGAGTCTGCGTAGTATGTGCTGCCACCATTACTATTAATGTATGCAACCCATTGCAGCCCCTTCCCTGGAGCCTGGCGGACCCAGTGCATGCCATAATTGCTGAAGGTGAATCCGGAGGCTGCACAGGAGAGTCTGAGGGCCCCCCAGGAGGCACCAAGTCTCCCCCAGACTCCACCAGCTGCGCCTCACCCTGGACACCTGCAAACACAGACACAGCCCGTCAGGACATGGCTCTCGCCCACTGCTTCCCCCTCCTGCCCCCCTCCTCAGGGATCCTGCCCCCAGGAATCACCCCCTAGAAGAGCCACGAGCAGCAGCCAGCTCAGCCCACGCTCCATGGCGAGTGTCCGCGTCCGTGCTGACCCGAGTGGACCCTGGGTGCGGGCTGGGCTCCTGTGCGGGCTGCAGGGCGGGCCGGGCTGGTTTTCAGCAGCAGGGGACGCCCTATTTGCATGTGTCCTGCTATATAGCAGCTCTGGCTGGGTCTGGGCAGAGGAGCCGGGGAGGGTCCTGGGACGTGGGGTCATGACGCACGATGAGCAGGTCCCTTATTAGGGGCCCGAGCTGGTGACACTGAGCCCCTGTTACTTGCTGGGACGCAGGCCCAGGGGCTGGTGCCCACACGTGCTCTGTGGGGTCTTTTTCTCACCTGAGATCTTTGTAAGTTGTGGATCAGCCCTTTGTTTGATGTACTTTTTGCCACCACTTTCTCCCCTCTGTAGAGAGTCTGTTTGTTTTCCATCTTTCTGTTTAGATGTGTTCGTATTTGATTAGTCCCAGTTGATTGCTTTTATTTTTCTTCCTTTGTCACTGGTGCCCGATCCTCTAAGATTTCAGCGATGCACGTGCTGGCGTGTCCCTAGCACAGTCACTGAAACCACCTCCATGCTCAGGACAGTGCAGGTTTTTGTAAATTGTTTGTATTGAGAGAAGTGCATATAACTGCTCTATGACTAAGGAAGCCCCTGCAGGCAGCAGAGCACAGACAGAGCCTGGATGGCGCCAAGGGAAGTGAGTCAGAAGGAAAAAGACAAATGCTGGATGGTCTGACTTACGTGTGGGTACAGGGAACGTGTCCCAGGGTCAGTCAGATCAACCTAGTCGTCAACTCTTGACATCTGGCTGCAGACCTGACGCCAGCACAGGGAGGATGGTGGTGGGTGGGGGCGGGAGGCAGCCCACGAATTGGGGTGGGGGTTTGGGTCCCTGACTGGACGTGTGAGAGGACACATTAGTAGAGAATTGAACAAATAACCTGTGACAGGTGCAAATATGGGAACATACGTTTTCTCCATAAACACAATAAAAACAGGTTCAGCAGGTCATGAGGATTGAAATCCTGTCAATTATCTTCTCTGATCACAATGGAAATTCACCAGGAATGGAAAACCTGTGACTGTGGAGACTGAACGAAACACGACGGACCCACCACAGGGTGAGTGAGAAGGTGGAACAAGGAATTATCTTGTCTCCAGAGAGTGGGATTGTGGAGTCAGGACCCCCAGAGCCTGTGGACACCCCAAACCACACAGGGGGTCTGGATCCCCAGGGCCAGGACCTCATCACCAGCAAGAAGGGGCTCCATTAAATAACCTGTCATTGTAGCTGCAGCGATGACCAAGGCGGAGCACGTGACTCCGAGTGGCAGGAGCAGGAAGGAGACAAGGACACCTGGAGCCACGTCAGTGAGACACACGTGAAGGGACAGTTCACACGCGCCGTCGTGGCAGAGGGGGGTGCTGAGAAAGCAAACATGGTTGACAGCATCTGGGCCCCAGCTGGAAAAACAGAAGGAAACCCCAATAACTAGAGGGAGACAAGGAGGAGGAGAGGCCGCAGCAGACACCTGGAAAGAGGCTCCCCTGGGCCGCTCCCCTGGTCTGGGCAGCACGTGGGAGAAGCTGGAATAAACGGAGACCGTGTGAGAAGCATAAATCCTGCCCAGACGGAATCAGGAGAAACAGGTCCAGGAACAGACCAATGACAAGGCAGAGAATTGAACAGTCGTCCAAGTCCCCCCAAAATAAAGTTTCAGGGCCTGCTGGTTCCCCGGTGAGTCCACCAAGCCCTCAAGGGGAACCAGTGTCCATCCTGCTCTGGCCGTTCCCGAAACTCAGGCCGAGGCTGCGCTGCCAAGTGCCCAGCGTGAGGCCCCGGGATCCCGACACGAGAGCAGACGAGGACGTCAGCACAGAAGAGACACTGCAGACCCGCGTCCTGAGAAGCACAGAGGAAAAAGCCTCAGCAGTGGAGTGAACAGCAGGTGCCGAGGAGCCTCCACAGCACCCAGGGGTGTTCACTCCAGGACACGGGAGGGATGGACGTGGACGGTCCGTCCAGGTCATTCTCCATCTCAGCAGATAGAGATGAAATCACGGCCCAGATCAGCCGCTGCAGAGAAGGCAGCTGACGAGACTCACCCCGTTCATGGTCACGTCTCCCAGGGAGACGCGCGGAGGTGACGCGCCCACAGGAGGGAGACCGTGGGCCCAGCCCACCCAGCAGCACCTCAGTTCCTACGTGAGCTGTGGAGTTTCTGTTGCGCCACCCCAGGCTCCTGTCCACGCTCCATGTCATGAATGTTTCCTCCTGTGTTACCTGTCAGGGTTTAACCTTTTACACTTCATGTCTGTGGTTAATTTTTTTTCACTTTTTTAAAGGTTATTTTTATATTCCCCACACAGTTGCAACCACCTCATTTTGACCCCAAGCCCTGCTTTCCCCGCAGCCCCCCATAGTGTGTCTCGGGTTCACAGTTGTGTGTTGATTTTGTTTTTTTCTCTCTCATTGCTGTTCTTTTTCCTGGTCCCTTATTTAGGTTTTCTAGATTCCTCTATGAGTGAGGCCCTGAGTCCTGAACTCACCCCGGGGTCCCTGCGCCCCGCCAGTCCCGACACCCCCAGCCGCCCTCCTGTCCTGGAGGGGGTGTGTCTGGGCCACCCGGCTCCCCACTGTGTGTCCCCCACAGTCCCACGCGGCGTGTCCTCAGTCTCGAGTGCTCGCTGCTGAGTGAACTCGCTCCTGGAGTTGTCCAGGGTGATCGTGAGCCGCGAGCTCAGAGCTGGTTGTAGCTCGTGCCTCGTCACCCCTGTCACCCATGCCCACGGCAGCCCCTTTCCCTGCACCTGGGGGTCTGCTCACCCCACAGCTGACAGAGACCCCAGAGCCAGCACAGGGAGGCGCTGCCCGCCAGCTCCCAGGGGCCGCCCGCCAGGAGTGTCTGGACTCGCGTCTCCGGACACGCCCCTCGGCCCTGGCATCTGCTGCCCCCCGTCCCCGGGGAGATCTCGCCGCCCACCTGGGGCACCGGCTCCTGCCCAGGCCTCCAGCCCCGCTGCAGCCCACCCCTTGTGCCGGCGAGTGACCGTCCACCATGGGCCGTCAGCAGGAGCCGGGCCGCCAAGGCTCCCCTGGTTATGACGGACAGTTGACCCGAGTCCAGCAGGTCCTGGCGCGTGAGCAACATGACTAAAGGCCACGTCCCTGCAGCCCAGCAGCCTGACCCCAACCGACCCGTGGCCCCCGGAGCAGGGTCAGCCTGCTGCCCCTGGAGGACAGGTATAGACACCCAAGGCCGGTCATGTCCCTGGACCTCCAGTGCTGACCAGGGGCCGTTCAGACAAGGAGTCGGGTCCAGCCAGGACAGGGACACACGCAGAGTCCTCAGACCCCCCCATGCCCACCAGCTGCCAGGGGACGTCCCCACACGGGGTCAGGGTCAGCTCCCGGGGCCTGGATCCAGGAGCCTCACTCAGGAGTCAACACCGGCCTTCCTGGAGTCCCTGGGACCTGGTGACAGGGGTGTGGACGCCACGGTGATCTGATCCCACTGGGTCTCGGGACCAGAACAGACAATCAGTTGTTCTGACTCATTTCAAAGGCACAGACGTTGTTCAGCAGATGGCACTGGGGAGTTACCCGAGGGGGACAGAGGGATGGACACCCACTAGTGCTACGGACCAGCCCAGCAGTGGCGGGAGATTGAGACAATCTCAGGGTTGATTGAGAATGAGCTAAAGGTGGTCGAAGGACTTAGGGCGAGGGACAAGAAGAAATGACACACAGACACACTCAAGGGAGAGTGAAAATCTGAGTGCAATTTATTGAAGGCAATCTTTTCTTTTTATACATTTTCTCTATAATTACTTTCATTGTTTTTGCACAAAATCTGGTTAATCATTATCACAGTATACGTAATCACTGTAACACATATCATTACAAAATCATATAAATCAAGAACATTTCATACTGTTAATTTCCTTGCTGGAGGTGTGTTCTAGATTTTCTGATTCATTATTATGATTATGTATTTTTTATTATAGATATTTTTTTATCTTATATTTACTTCTTTATTTGATTATTGTTTACTACACACATTATAGTCTGTATCCATGGTTACATTCCTTTATTATGAGCTTAGTTACTGGCAACATATTTAAGTGGTGCCTCAATCATTCACAGGCCTGTTTGTTCCTGTTGTTTTACACGGATGAACAGGTGGGAACCAAAATCCCCTTGGGGACTGCGTCTGTCTTAGGTTGTCAGGACTCACTTCCTGATCTTACCCGTCATTGACTGTCCAGTCCAGCTCACAGGGGCAGAGAGCATTGTGCCAAGACAGCACAGCCACCCATTAGCGATGCGAGATTGTGGCAATTGTAACATTGCTCTCAGGAGCCGCCACACACTAGGAGAGGGCAAGGTTGACCTGGAGGGCAGGTCCAGGCTGGAGGTCCCGTCCCTGTCCATGTCCTCCCACAGCCAGGAGCTGAGTCCAGGGCTGTGAGCTCGGAGCGCCCCCTGGTGGTGGGCCTGGGTGCTGCCCCCTCCCGGCCTGCAGGGCCTGTGTCTGGGCCACACCCGCCCTCCCCGGGTCCCCCCAGCACACACGGCCGTGTCCTCGGGTCACGGAGCTCAGCTGCAGGGAGAGCGGGTTCGGGCCGGGGCAGCAGAGAGGGACAGGGGCCCGGAGCGGGGCTGTCGTCTGTGCTCAGGGTGACCCACTGCAGTGACCATGTCCAGCCACCCTGCCCTGCCCGGGACACTGGGGATCCAGACCACCATCCCCGGAGGAGACAGAGCCCGGGACGGCACAGGTGGGGGCAGGTCTGGGGGTCACCATCCCGGCCCGACTCCCGCTGCTGCCCCAGGGACAGGACACCTGGGACAAGGGGTGTCCCCTTCAGTCCCCTGCACTCACCCCCACCCCTGGGTCAGCCCTGACCCTCCCCAGGAGCCCCGCGGGCAGAGGCCCAGACCCACCAGCTCCTCCTCTCTGGACACGGCTCTGCCCAGGTCCTGACCTGTGTGACCAGAGCCCGGGCCCAGCCCAGGGAGTGACCAGGGAGGGGTTCGCAGCGGGCGCCCGTCCCTGCGCGTGGGGAGGTCGCGGGTCCCTCGGCCTCAGTCTGGCCCTCACGGCCCGTCTCAGGGACAGGCCCGCCTGGGACGCTGACGGGGTGGGCGGTGGCCCTGCCCTCTGTCCTCCAGGCCAGCAGGACGGGCCTTGGTCTCCCCACCATGAGCTCCTGCGGGGATAAACGTGATGAAAGTTTGTCTGGAAACTCTTTCAACCTCGGGAAACCCACAACCACACGGGACGGCGCCTGTTTGGGTTCAGGAAAGTCTGACTCGGCGCCGTTGGCTGTTGGGGACCCGCGGGGGACGGAGCTCAGCCCCGGCTCCCGTGCGAGGCCGACGCTGCTGCCCCGTCAGGCCGTTCCCTGGCCGTGGGCGGGAGGACCTTCCCACGTCAGGCTCCCATGGCTGGAGTCAGGACACGGCTCGGCTCACAACGTTCCCCCTGCGCCCGCTGACCCTCCAGGCGTGTCCAGGTCACGCGTGTCTCCTCCAGGGGCGTGTCCAGCCCTGCCCTGCGCAGAGGCCCTGGGGTGGAGCTGAGCCCCCAGCACAGGGTGCCCTGGGGTACCCCAGCCCTGCCCAGGACAGGAGGGGATGGGGTCAGGAGCAGGTGCTGTGGGGTGTGGGCGGGGAGGGGCCGTGAACCCCTGGGAAGCACCTGCCCCCTGGGGTTTGGGGAGGAGGAAGGATCTATCCCAGGGGGACCGTCCTCCACTGACCCTCACTGCCCACAGCACCTTCCTGCCCAGTCTCGACCCAAACAGCACATTGTCAGGTGACCCTCAGGACCCTGAGCCCAGTATACAGAGGGGACGCAGGAGCCCCCACAGCCCTGGGACCTGACAGGAGGCAGGACACTGGGGAGGGTCAGCATCCTCCATGGGCTAGGTGTTCATCCCGCTCCCCAATATCCCCTGTGTTGAGCCACCCTAATTTGTTGCTCCTGAGTCTCTAGGGGCTCATTGTGAAGAAACTGCACAGACACCTGGACAGGTGAGGGTCTCCTCCCTGGGTAGGTCTCACCTGTGCACAGACAGTCACCGCCTCCTTGTGCTCCCCAGGAATGTGGGGAGCAGGAGCCTCTCAGAGGAGAGCAATGGTGCCTTTGGGAGCTGGGGTCTTGCAGAGGGAGCCCCAGACAGGAAGCCCCTGCCCCCCACCCCTGCACCTGCTCCCGGGCTGTGCTCTGAGCTCTGAGCCTCCAGGGCCTCCCGGTGTCCGTGGGCCCCTGGGGTCCTGACATGCCCCAGTGGACCCCCAGCCCCGCCCCCCGTCCTGCAGGGTTTGTGTCTGGGCTCACACCCGCTCCCCTCACTGTGTCTCTCGCACAGAAATACACGGCCGTATCCTCGGGCCTCAGGCTGCTCATTTGCAGATACAGCGAGTTCTTGGCGTTGTCTCTGGAGATGATGAATCGCCCTTCACCAGCCCAGGTGCTGGTGCTCACACGTGCCTTGTGGGGTCTTCTGTGGATCAGGACCCGTGTGCACTGTGGGGTGTGTGGAATTGCTCAGCCATTGCTGAGAAGTGTGACGTCCCCAAACATCAGCAGAGGAAGTTGTGTGGTCAGCGTCTCACCTGTGGGCAGGTGTGTGTACAGGGAGCAGCGTCAGGACACATGACAGTAGGGAGGTGTGTGGTTCATGCCCGTTTTATTCCCTCTGCCCAGTATGGCTGCCCTGATGGGTAGTGTTCAGTTTCGGGACCCTCAGGCAGACAGACACTGGGTGGATTGTGCTGTGTTTACTCTGATAGCCTCAGTCCACTGCAGTTCCTGGGTCTGTCCTGGGCTTGTCTCTGTCCCTGGTCCTCGTGGCCTGCTCTGTCCTCAGCCCCTGGGGTCCTCCTCACGGAGCTGTGCAGAGGCTGAGCGGGGCAGGGCCAGGCTCCAGCCTCGTCCCTCATGGTGTGCTGACCCGGCCCTGGTCTGTCCACGGGGCTCTGGAGTGAGTCTGTCTCCACCCCAGAGGAGAAGCTGCGGGTGTCATTGTCTGAGCATGAAATCATCCCCCGGGGGAGCATCCCGGGGTCACAATCTTCATCTTCCATCCCTGACTGCGGGACGTTGCTCCACACGTGTGGTTTGATCCGTGACCATCACGCCTGCTGCGGCTGAGAGAGGGTGTGTTTTGTCTGTTACTTTCAGGAGCTGAGGTTGGTCCTAGAAACAGCTCGTGACCCCGGGGACCCCGAGTCTGCACCTGAGTGACCGAGTCAGTGACCAGCAGCTCCAGGGAGAACTCGGGGTGCTCACCCCGAGAGCTGGTCATCGGCAGCTGATGCGCGTCCCTGTCATGGGGACGCCTGTTGCTCCTCTTCACCCCTAATTTCCTGGGCAGGTCCCCGGTTCCCTGTGGGTGACATGGAGCCAGCCCCTCGCTGCCCTGAGGTCACAGGACGGGACGGCGCTTGGATGGCGCTTTCTCCTGAGACGAGGCCAGGACTGGACCCGCCCAGGTGCCCTGACTTCAGGGAGGGGACGTCCTTCTGCTCGGAGGTGCTGAGTGTCTTCACCGTGAAATGCGCTGACCCCACCCCATGCTGTTTGCCCAGTGACAGGAGGTGCCCGTCCTGCCCCTGCCCTGGGGTCCCCCATTGCTGGGGGAGCTGCCCCACCTGGCCCCCAGAGGAGGACACTCCTGGCTGCAGACCTGCCGGGAGCTGCTGTGCAGAGAGCTGGGTCAGGACGCTGTGCTGCTGCGGGAGGCGGGTCAGAGGGGTCCAGGATGCTGACAGGACGGGGAAGGGATCAGGCGGCCATCCAGGGGGATGAGGCTCAGGAAGGGCTGGGGTGCAGGAAGGACAGAGCCGCATGCAGTGGGGATCCCATGGTCAGCTGTGATGTGGGCGGGTAATGAAGGGGGAGGGGTCAGGGACTGTCAGGGGGCAGAGGTGCTTCCCCTGGACTCAGGGTGCCGATCCCCTGGGCCTTGTCTGGGCGTCTCTGGAGGAGCCTGGGTTTGGGAGATTAGGATTATGATGAGCACATCTGGGGTCTCTCAGGCGAGGTTCCTCCTTCCTCTCTGGGTTGGGGCTCGTTTCCTCAGGGTTAACTGCTCCATGGGGTGTGGTTTGAAAACTCTCAGCTGTGCCGTGGTGCCCAGATCACAATCACCTGCAGCAGGTCACAGGGACGTGGCCCCAACCACGAGAAGAAACTGCATAGTCACCTGGGACAGGTGAGGGTCTTGTCCCTGGGGAGGTCTCATCTGTGCATAGAGTGACCTCCTCCTCGGGGCTCCCCAGGAATGTGGGGAACAGGAGCCTCTCAGAGGAGAGCAATGTTGCCCTGGGGAGCTGGGGTCCTGCAGAAGGAGCCCCAGACAGGAAGCCCCTGCCCCCCACCCCTGCACCTGCTCCTGGGCTGTGCTCTGAGCTCTGAGCCCCTGGGCCTCTTGGAGTCCCTGGACCCCTGGGGTCCTGACACGCCCCAGTGGACCCCCAGCCCCGCCCCCCGTCCTGCAGGGTTTGTATCTGGGCTCACACCCGCTCCCCTCACTGTGTCTCTCGCACAGAAATACACGGCCGTGTCCTCGGGCCTCAGGCTGCTCATTTGCAGATACAGCGAGTTCTTGGCGTTGTCTCTGGAGATGGTGAATCGGCCCTTCACGGAGTCTGCGTAGTATTGCTTACTCCCATCATACCATATAACTGCAACCCACTCAAGCCCCTTCCCTGGAGCCTGGCGGACCCAGTTCATGTGGTAGTCACTGAAGGTGAATCCGGAGGCTGCACAGGAGAGCCTGAGGGACCCCCCAGGTGGCACCAAGTCTCCCCCAGACTCCACCAGCTGCGCCTCACCTTGGACACCTGCAAACACAGACACAGCCCGTCAGGACATGGCTCTCGCCCACTGCTTCCCCCTCCTGCCCCCCCTCAGGGATCCTGCCCCAGGAATCACCCCCTAGAAGAGCCACGAGCAGCAGCCAGCTCAGCCCACGCTCCATGGCGAGTGTCCGCGTCCGTGCTGACCCGAGTGGTCCCTGGGTGCGGGCTGGGCTCCTGTGCGGGCTGCAGGGCGGGCCGGGCTGGTTTTCAGCAGCAGGGGACGCCCTATTTGCATGTGTCCTGCTATATAGCAGCTCTGGCTGGGTCTGGGCAGAGGAGCCGGGGAGGGTCCTGGGACGTGGGGTCATGACACACGATGAGCAGGTTCCTTATTAGGGGACAGAGCTGCTGACACTGAGCCCCTGTTACTTGCTGGGACGCAGGCTCAGGTGCTGGTGCTCACACGGGTATTGTGGGGTCTTCTGTGGAAACGGGACCCGTGTGCACTCTGGGGTGCTTGGAAGTTGCTCAGCCAGTGCTGAGAACTTTGGGAGGTTCTGAAACATCAGCAGAGGATGTTGTGTGGTCAGCGTCTCACCTGTGTGCAGGTGTGCACAGGGAGCGGCGTCAGGACATGTGACAGCAGGGAGGTGTGTGGTTAATGCCCAATTTATTCCCTCTGCCCAGTGTGGCTGCCCTGAGGGGTGGTGTCCAGAGTTCGGGGCCCTGAGGCAAGACAGCCACTGGGTGCATTGACCATCCCTGTCCATCAAAACGTAGCATCTCTGCTCCCAACCTGTCCCATCTTCCAGTTGCCCATGAACTTTAAGGTCCCGCATGTCTTCATTAATGGAAGCTCATGTCCTGGTAGCTCAGGTGTGCAGGGCCTGGTGCACAGGGCACCGTGAGTGGACATTGAGGAAATAGTGTCAGAGACGGACACAGAGAAGTTACTGTCCCGACAGCCTCTGAGCATCTGCGTGGTGACAGCTGTGAGGCCTCAGCCCTCGTGGGGGACGGAGACTCAGGTGCGTGTGGGGGAGGGACCCTCACCTGGGCCCATCTTCCTGGGGGTCACTCAGATGTGAACTAAGGAGAAGGAGAACAGAGAATAAGGGGGTTTATATTGAGAGGAGGGAGTGGGGTTCGTGCATCTTTTGTCATGGACTTTAAAATAGGGAGAAAACTGTGCTCAGAATCGCGCCTGCTGCGGCCTGTGGGGACGAGGGTGTCGGGACGCCTGGGGGTGCCCAGGGCAGGATGCAGACGGGGCTGCCCAGACCCAGCCCTGGCGCTGATCGTGTCCTTCACTCCTGGGCTTTCGGGCTGGCTGGGCCGGGAGAGGCGGAGGAGGAGAGAGACCCAATCTCCGCTCTGGGGCGGGAGGGCTGCGCCTCATGACGCCTGTTTCCTGGCCGGTCCGTGTGAAGGTGAACGTCAGAGAGAGGGTCGGACCCAACCTGGGGTGTCCAGGCCCCGCACGTCCTCTCCCCGGGGGGGAGTCTGCGGGGGACGCGGGAGAAGAGAAAGGAGTCTCAGGGGAAACAGGCTCCTGCTCCCCGCGGGCGTGTCTGTGAGTCAGGAGAGTCTCCGCGTCCCCGGAGTTGGGTTCTCTGGACTCTTGGGGAGACAGTTCCAAGCGTGGGGGGCAGGAGGAATCCCTCAGACCAGACGGGACGGGACGGCACGTCCACGGTCTCCTGTCACTCAGCCTCGTCCTGGGCGTCCGCACGGGAGCGTCTGGGTGAGAAAAGACTCCAAGGAACCAGACTGGCCCCACACACCGCGGCCGTCACCCCCACAGAGGACATGCTCACCCCCAGGGAGACCAGGGGATTCCACCAGAGGAAACTGTCGACATCACAGTGACATCCTCGTGGGGCAGGAGAAGGAGGAACACACAGAACACGGGGAATTCTGCTTGCGGGCACCTGTCAGGAGACAGGGAGGGCGGAGAACACCCCACCTGCCGTCACCCCAGAACAAGGAGACCCCGGGTGACATGGGGGGGCAGGACCCGCACAAGGAGACGGTGAGACTCTGTCGTGAGGACGTAAGAGACGAGGCCTGGGGAGTCCTGGGCCCTGCGATGATCACTGACCGCGTGGAAAGGGCCCCGGCCCCCGTGCGCTCCGGGGACCACTGCAGTCTCTGTGAGGGCACAGTGGCCCCTTGACAGGACACAGAAAGACAATTGTCCCTTCACAGGGGCAGAGGAGGCTTGGAAGAGGCCAAACCCTCCTGAGAGAAAGAGAAAATAAAGGCCTCCCCGGGAGACACAGAGCTGGGAACATCCTGAGTCAGCATGGAAGAGGGAACAGCGTACGTGGGCACAGGACCCCAAAGTCTCCACTGTCCCCCGTTCCTGAAACACAGTGTCCTTCTTCACGGGACAGGAGCAAAGTTTCGTGAGGTTCAGCTGGAAACACACAAGACACTGAGCAGCAACAGTCCTGGGAACCCGGGAGACTCTGCAGAGAAGGGTCCACCCGAGAGCTCTCGTGGCGGGTGCCCCCGTCACAGACACCAGAGGTCAGGCCAGGAGACCCGGGACCCCAGTGCTGACCAGGGGCCTTTCAGACAAGGAGTCGGATCCGGGCCGGACCGAGACACACATAGAGTCTAAGACTCCCTGTCATAACCAGCTGCCAGGGGATTGTATGCACACAGTGTCAGGACTAATTCCAGGGGCCTGGATCCAGGACCCTCAGCCAGGAGTGACCACCAGGGTTCCTGGGGGCAACTGGGACCTGGTGACAGGGGTGTGGACAGCACAGTGATCTGATCCCACTGGGTCTCAGAGTAGAACATTCAGTTTTTCTGACACATTTCAAAGGCACAGACGTTACCAACAGATTGCTGTGGGGAAGTGACCCCAGGCTGGACCAAGGAGGACAGAGGGATGGACACCCACCAGCAGAGGGCAGAGGTCAGCCTGCACGGCAGCTCGAGGCTGGAGGTCCCGTCCCTGTCTATGTCCCCCCACAGCCATGAGCTGAGTCCAGGGCTGTGAGCTCGGAGCGCCCCCTGGTGGTGGGCCTGGGTGCTGCCCCCTCCTGTCCTGCTGGGTCTGTGTCTGGGCCACACCCGCCCCTCCCCGGGTCCCCCCAGTAATAGTAAGTAACAGACACCTGGACAGGTGAGGGTCTCGTCCCTGGGGGGTCTCACCTGTGCACAGACAGAGTCACCTCCTCCTTGGGGTTCCCCAGGATTGTGGGAAACGGGAGCCTCTCAGAGGAGAGCAATGGTGCCCTGGGGAGCTGGGGTCTTGATCTAATCTTATTTATGTTCATTTTTCCTTCTCCTGCCTCTGGAGGACAGTCCCACAGACACCGTGAGACGTATGCTGGGGGTGTGGAGCCTTTACTTGGCTCCTTGATGCCTGCAGCCCTACGGACACGCTTGGTCATGGGAGGCACATACGTTCCCAAGGACAGCGGCGTGGTTGGTGCAGGGAACAGGGTAATTACATGATCCTGTCTCCCCTGGGAAGGGAAGGATCCTCAGCTTTGCCACACAGGGTGGAACTGCGGCGACCGTCCCGCGGGAAACAGGCTGGAATTTGAAGGGCAAAGGCGGGAGCCCCCCTCACGCGGGGTCCCAGAGAACCTGACAAAGTGTCACCCGAGCCCAGGCCTGGAGCACACACTTGACATCTCCTGCAGGACGAGGCCCCGTGGGGTGTCTGCAGGGGCGGGAGGGACTCCTGGACCGTGAGGGGTGCTGGCCCCGGCGCTGGCGGGCGCGGGAGGACACACGTGTCCAGGTTTGACGCTGTGACCTCGGGGCAGGCACAGAGGTAAACCCGCCTCTGCTCCATCAACATGTAACTCTCCTGCGTCCACACAGAGGTGACAGCCGACGTCAGGTCAGTGACTTCTCTGGTCACCACGGCACGAAACTGGGACTTTTCCACACACGGAAAGTCTGAAAACCGTTTAGTCTGTGGGGACTGCGGGAGGCACTCCTGGCCGAGGCCTGGTCCGTGGGGAGAGGAAACAAGGAAACATATTGTGCCACGAGAACAGGAGGATGCACTCGCGCCCTCCAGGCCCGGGGGCCCAGGAGACACCACACACGGGGCCGGACAGACAGGCAGGACACACCACAGGCCAGAGAGGCTCAAATTAATAATCCGTCACTACAGCGAAGCAGCCACTCAAAAGTGAGCCATTGAAACCTAAAGCCAGGAGAGGGAAGGACATAATGAAAATTGGACTAGAAATAGGTGAAGCTCGGGCCTCCCTGGGGGTGCAAGGGGTGAGCACGGCACTGGGCAGCTGTCCGCAGCCTCTGCGGCACGAGCTCCATGTCCAGGCGGCCAGGGAGCTCCCCACATGGCGAGCAGACCTCCCCGTCTCCCCGCGGCTGCCTCAGCAGTGTACATAGGTCCACCTGCCTGTCCTGCTCCCCACTCTGTCTCTGGTGGATCCTGTCACCCCCACATCTCTGGCCTCTACCCCAGCTCTTGTAGCATAAATAATTAAATCTTTTTTTAGAAACGGGAAAACAAAAATAATTGTGGAAATTAAACAAAACATCCTTAATCAGTCCATGAAGGATAAAATTGAAAGGGGCCTCCCTGGTGACGCAGGGGCTAAGGAAAGCGCAGTCAAGCTATGGGCAGCCACTGCTGCAGGAGCTCCACACCCAGCAGGGAGGACCCACAGGGCAAGCAGACCTCCTGTCTCACCCTGTCTCCCCTCAGCAGTGTGTTTATGCGGATCCGCCTGTCCTGTTCCCTTTCCCGTTTCTGGGGAGTCCTCTCACCCCTGCACCTCTGGCCTGCACCCCAGCTCTTGTATATATAAATAAATAAATCTTTTAAAAAAAGAAAAAACGAAGCTCCGGTGAAAGAGGCATCTCCAAGGAGCAGTCTGAGAAAAGCTGGGGATGGAGAAAGTCAGCCAAATGCACGCTCTCCTTGGAAATGCGGAGGAGACTCTCGTGAGCAGCGTCAGGGAAGCGTGAGGAGAAGTGACATGAGCACCTGGACCACGGAGGGTCGGGGAGGCTCCGCGTGTGTCGGCACAGATTGGCGAGGCCGGAGGAAATGGACAGAATCCCAGAGTCACACACACGGCCAGGAGGGAGTCGGGAAGGTGAGACCCGAACAGAACAAGCCAGAGCATCGAGAGGGAATCAGCGTCTCCAGAGAACAAACACCAGGACGTGCAGGTCTTCCGAGCCAGCCTGGCAGAGCCTGCGGGGGGCGCGTGTGCAGCCTCCTGCTCTCCGCAGGGACCCGGGGGGCCGCGCTGCAGGAGCAGGTCCAGAGGCCCCCGGGGTCCCGACCCTGAGACAGACAAGGACGTCGCCCCGGCAGAGACACCGCAGACCCGCGTCCCGACCGACACAGACGCAAAAATCCTCAAAATCCTCAAACCCATCCTCAAAAAAGCTTAGGAAACAAAATGAATGACACACTGAGAGGAGCCTTCACAGCACCCAGGGGTGTTCACTCCAGGACACGGGAGGGCTGGACGTGGACGGTCCGTCCAGGTCATTCTCCATCTCAGCAGATAGAGATAAAATCACGGCCCAGATCAGCCGCTGCAGAGAAGGCAGCTGACGAGACTCACCCCGTTCATGGTCACGTCTCCCAGGGAGACGCGCGGAGGTGACGCCCCCACAGGAGGGAGACCGTGTGCCCAGCCCACCCAGCAGCACCTCTAGGGGAGAGGCTGACCTTCTCCTCTGCCGCAGTCCAGCTCCCACCGGGCCGGGTTCTGCAAGGACGAGACGGCGCCAGGCGACGGGAGGGGACGGGAGGGGAATGAGGAGACACAGACCCTGGACGGGGCGCGAGTGTCTCCTACTGAGGGTCTCCGCGGGCCCTTATTGATGCATCAGAAATTCCTGATGTGATCGTCACATCCGCCATCCTGTGATTTCCCTTTTCCATCATTTCAGACCTTGTGTTTGATCATCAGCCAGGGCCCAGCCCTTTCTGAGTTCTCCCGTCTGTGTGGACGTGGCTGCTCGGCACATGAACACGGCCGCGTGTTTCCCGAGGGACGCGTCATTCAGAAAACAGACACAGGTGCTGCCCACGCCGAGACTCAGGAGGTCACGCCCGGCGACGACACCAGGCTCCGCGGGCACCGGGAGGTCGAGGGCGGCCTCCTAGTTCCCATACAGAACCCGGGGCCCGGGGCCACGGGAACAGCTTGGGGGGAGTTTCTCTCGGACCATTTCGCCTCGGGGCGCCTCAGGCCTGCTCTAGTGGGGACGTGTGCCGGGCTCCGTTCCCTCAGGTCTCTCAAGGGTGGCTGGTTACACATTGGAGGACGTGGAGAATATTGGAAACCGGTTCATAATCAGTCGTGCTGGAAGACACGTGTTTCAAACCCCTGAGGCGTGTGTTCCCGAGACGGGCCCTGGCGCCAACACTCACTGTGTGATGCTGAAGCTCATCGGAAAATGGTGGCCTTTTCTGGAATGGACACATCTCACACGATCACACCCCGTCATCACCCCAGGGCTGTTGCTCGCATCCTCTTGTTAAGTCATTTACTTTTGCAGATTTTACAGTTTTGATGTGATGCGTCTAGAAAACAATTCCTGCTGGAACCGGGTCATTTCTGTGGTGCCACCCCAGGGTCCCGTCCACACCCCATGACATAAAAGTCTTCTCCTTGTTCACCGTCAGGGTTTGATTCTTTCACATTTTACATCATGTCTGTGATTAATTTTGATTTGATTTTGTATTTGCTCGTCTCCTGTGCTGATGCTCCAGGGTGTGCAAATCCACCGTCCACGCAGGGTTTGGCATCTGCAGCCACCAAGGAACAACCTGAAAGTCTCAGGATCGTCGCGTTGAGTCCACCGTGACTGGGGGAACTGCCCTTGCTCGAGGAGCTTGTGATGACCGTGAGGCGTGTTGGGATCTTCTGGCCTTTTCTGTGGAGACGCTCGTGTCCGCGGGATGAGAGTGAGTGTTATTTCCAGGCCCCGTCCGTGTCTCTCTCCTCTGGTTGTTTCGTTGCCTCAACTCAGATTTCAGCACAGTTTTGAAAACGCAATTGGAAATGGGCAAAGCTCCGTCCTGCCCTGGCTGGGGAGGTTCTGGGGGGTCGCGATTCAGGGAGTTTGTCGCTGTTGCTGTTGTGCAGGTTGTCGTTGTCCAGATGGAGACGTTTGTTTTTGTGGTTGGTTTCCTGGCAGTGATTTCCTCACGGCGGGTGTGGACCATCCTGACGTGGTTCCGGGTCTACTGACACGTCACTGTGCTGCTGTGTTGGGTGTTTCTGTGAGAACCAGATTCAGACTCTCAACACCATTGTCTCCCCCCGTGGATCTGCTCAGACTCCCTGTTTCAGTCTTTGTAAACTGACGACTAAAATATTAGTAAGAATCCAGGTTCCCTGGTGTCTCCTGAACCCCCTGGAGTCCTGATCCACACTGTGGCCCCAGCACCCCCTGCTGGTCCCGGGCACCCCAGCCCCGCCCCCCGTCCTGCAGGGTTTGTGTCTGGGCTCACACCCGCTCCCCTCACTGTGTGTTTCGCACAGTAATACACGGCCGTGTCCTCGGGCCTCAGGCTGCTCGTTTGCAGATACTGCGAGTTCTTGGCGTTGTCGCTGGAGACGGTGAATCGGCCCTTCACGGAGTCTGCGTCGTTTGTTTCACCATCACTAGGATCAATTTCTGCAACCCACTTAAGCCCCTTCCCTGGAGCCTGGTGGACCCAGTGCATGTAGTAGTAGTTGCTGATGGTGAATCCGGAGGCTGCGCAGGAGAGTCTGAGGGTCCCCCCAGGCGGCACCAAGTCTCCCCCAGACTCCACCAGCTGCGCCTCACCCTGGACACCTGCAAACACAGACACAGCCCGTCAGGACATGGCTCTCGCCCACTGCTTCCCCCTCCTGCCCCCTCCTCAGGGATCCTGCCCCAGGAATCACCCCCTAGAAGCGCCACGAGCAGCAGCCAGCTCAGCCCACACTCCATGGCGAGTGTTCGCGTCCGTGCTGACCCGAGTGGACCCTGGGTGCGGGCTGGGCTCCTGTGCGGGCTGCAGGGCGGGCCGGGCTGGTTTTCAGCAGCAGGGGACGCCCTATTTGCATGTGTCCTGCTATATAGCAGCTCTGGCTGGGTCTGGGCAGAGGAGCCGGGGAGGGTCCTGGGACGTGGGGTCATGACACACGATGAGCAGGTCCCTTATTAGGGCCAGAGCTGGTGACCCTGAGCCCCTGTTACTTGCTGGGACGCAGGCCCAGGTGCTGGTGCCCACACGTGCTCTGTGGGGTCATTTGTGGAAATGGGACCCGTGTGCCTGGGGTGAGTGGAGGTTGCACAGCAGTGCTGATGACAGTGTGACGTCCCCGAACATCAGAGGACGGATGTCTGTGTGGTCAGTGTCTCACCTGTGTGCAGGTGTGCGCAGGGAACAGACTCAGGACATATGACAACAGGGATGTGCATGGTTCATTCTCACTTCATTCCTTCTGTACTTTGTGGCTGCCCTGAGGGGGTGGCATCCAAGTTTGGGTCTCTGAGGCAGGACGTCCATTGAATAGATGGACCCTCACTCTCCATCAACCCACGGTGTCCTCTGCCCCCTACAAGCCAACCATGTCTGCTCTCTCATTGCCCATCAACTCTAAGTTTCCCCTGCATCTCTCCATGACGGAAGCTCATGTCCTGGTAGCTCAGGTGTGCAGGGCCTGGTGCACAGGGCACCGTGAGTGGACATTGAGGAAATAGTGTCATAGACGGACACAGAGAAGTTACTGTCCCGACAGCCTCTGAGCATCTGCGTGGTGACAGCTGTGAGGCCTCAGCCCTCGTGGGGGACGGAGACTCAGGTGCGTGTTGGGGAGGGACCCTCACCTGGGCGCATCTTCCTGGGGTCACTCAGATGTAACTAAGGAGAATTGAGGACACAAAATACGGGGAAATGAAATGTTTTAGGCACTTGACAAGGGTAACTTGCATTTATGGTATTTACTTGTTGTCCCGACTATTCACGTGTGGAGGAAAACACGTGTCACAACTCACTTCCTGCTGAGGCCTCTGTTCAGGGCCTGGGAGGGACTCGGTGAGGGTGAGAAGGATTTGGAGGATGTGACGGGGATGAGCTCTGCTTGGGGTCCTGTCCCTGGGTGTCCAGTCAGGCTGGCCTTGGGGCGAGGGAGAGAGATGAAGGGAATGAACTGCGCTGCACGTGGCGGGGAGGGCTGTGCTCCTGGAACCTGGTCTCCCCGTCAGGGTCGTCTGAGTGGGGATCCGGGAGGGATTAGACACCCCTGAGCCTCTCGTCCCTGCACGAGTCTCTCCAGCAGGAGAGCGAGTCTGGGCTGCGTCGTGGAGAGAGAAACCTCGTCCCCGGAGGAACGGGACCTGGTGACACCATCCGTGTGTCCTGACCCGGAAGCCGCGTCTCCACCGTCCTCCTGATTCCAGCTCCCCAGACCCTCCCGGGGCAGGTTCAAGCGCGAGGGCAGAGACGAGGCTCAGAGACAACCAGAAAGTCTCGGTGATGGTCACAAAGATCAGAGCATTTTCCTCCAAAGCGGGAATGAATGACGTGCAGAGGTGGAGTGAGCTCCCACCTGCCACACCACAGCCACCGTCACAGCAAGAGGGAAAAGCTGAGACAGTCACGCGAAGCTCAGGAATAAGACACGGACGTCACGGTCACGGGTGTCACTCAGCTCCGTCCCGGACGCCCCACCACCCCCGAAGCTACTCAGAAAGAAAAAGTCCACGGGGGTCGACACTGGACACAGACAACACAAAAAAGAGAATCTCAGGCCCAGAGCCCTCGTGATCACTGATGGGAACATCCTCCCAACGTCCTCGCCAGCAGGACCCGACCTGCGTCCCAGGGACCGTCCCCAGGATCACGGGGACTCCTCCTGGGCACGGGGCTGGTGCCTCATCCGAGAGAGCATCAGTGTATCCAACACGGCCACAAAGAGGAACACGGAACCTCAGGATCACATCAACAGACGCTGGAAAGCGCTCGACACGGTCCAACCCCCATGGGTGGTGCAGGCCCTGGACGCCCTCAGGGGAGGAACAGACCTTCACATGGTGAGAGCATCCGTGACCAGCCACCGCCTGTGGGATGCTCAGGGCGACACGCTGAGGCCCTTCCTGGGAGGTCGGGAGCGAGACAGGGACGTCCTCTCTCCCCTGCCCTTCAGGAAACTGGGGCAGAAGACCCGGGTCTGTGGGCGTCCAGCGGACACGATCCTCCGCGCAGGGAGAGCAGAAGCTCCCCGAGAGGCGATGGTCCGATCCTGAAGGGCCCCGCGGGGGCGGGATGCAGGGTGAGCACAGCCCCCAGAGGCGCCACCCCGGGGCGCGCGTGAGTGGGAGGGGAGGGTCCCGCTCCGGTCACGGTCTCGCCCGAGGAGGAGATTCCCGGGAGCCAGCGGGGCCAGGCGGGGAGGACAGTGCCGTGACCAGCCCGTCACGCACAGACACGCACAGGACAGAGAGACATGGACGCGCTCGTGGGCTCGTGCGGGGGTAGATTCGTGTTATTATTATGGCCACGCGGTGCCCCTGTGGGTTCCTGGCCGTGTCCGAGAACACAGAGCACCGTGGACAGGGGACAGGGCAGTTATCCAGTGTCCAGGGAGGGCCTCCCTGGTGGCGCAAGGGGCTGAGCACCGCACTGTGCAGGAATCCGCGGCCTCTGCAGCACGAGTTTGATCCCTGGCAGCCAGGGAGCAGCCCACATGGCGCAGCAGACCCCTCCTGTCTCCCCACGGCTCCCCTCAGCAGTGTCTTTCACTGGGTAGGCCTGTTCTGCTCCCCACTCTGTCTCTGGTGGATCCTCTCACCCCCCGCATCTCTGGCCGGTACCCCAGAAGCGCTGGCTTGTGAAGCTGCCTGCAGCCTCTGCAGTGCAGGTTCGATCCCCGGCCGCCGGGTGAGGGTCCCACAGGGTATGCAGACCTCTCCTGTCGCGCCTGCCACTCCCCTCAGCAGTGCACTTCCTCAGTCGGCCTGCTCTGCTCTCCCCTCTGGCTCTGGTGGATTCTCTCACCCTCCCGCGCTTCTGACTGTGCCCAGTGCTTGTATAAATAAATAAATAAATCTTTAAAAAAAATGCACATGGATCTACAAAGGGCGTGAAGAGAGAAAACAATCTTGAGAGGAGAGAAGACACTAAAGGCCTCACCCGAGGGAGAAAGAGCTGGACATTCCACACTCAGCTGGAGGAGTGAGATCTGATTTTGAAACATTTTTTTTTAATTTATTTATTTTTATGCAATTACTGGGGTACAGGCCAGAGGCACAGGAGGGTGAGAGGATTCACCAGGCAGAGGGACCGAAAGCACAGCAGAGGGGAGGAGCGGGCGGAACAGGAGAGTCGCCACCCATGTGGGGATCTCCCAGGCCGGCAGGGAATCGAACTCCCCCTGCAGAGGCTGCGGACAGCTCCACTGCCCGGTGTTCAATCCACTGCGCCACCCGGGAGGCCCTGGAGGAGGGAGCTTGTTCCTGGACGTGACCAGGAGATCCACAGACTCATGGGTCCCCATGAAATACACCAGATTCTCACAGAAATAAAACAAAGTTTGAAAAAAGTTTATCCAAAACACACACGACACTGAGCAGCAACAGTCCTGGGAACCCGGGAGACTCTGCAGAGACGGGTCCACCCGAGAGCTCTCGTGGCGGGTGCCCCCGTCACAGACACCAGAGGTCAGGCCAGGAGACCCGGGACCCCAGAGCTGACCAGGGGCCTTTCAGACAGGGAGTCGGGTCTGGCCAGGACAGAGACTCACGCAGAATCAGAACCCCGTCCCCACCAGCTGCCAGGGGACCCTCCCCACACGGGGTCAGGGATCAGGTCCCGGGGCCTGGAGCCAGCAAACTTGGTCAGGAGTCCCCACCGGACTTCCTGCGGGCCCCTCGGATCCTGTGACAGGGGTGTGGACACGACGGTGATGTGATCCCACTGGGTCTCAGACCAGAACAGACAATGTTGTTTTGACACAATTTCAGGGGCACAGACGTTATTCAACAGATTGCACTGGGGAGTGACCCCAGGCTGGACCCGAGGACAGTGGGATGGACGCCCACCAGGAAAGGGCACAGGTCAGACTGGACGGCAGCTCGAGGCTGGAGGTCCCGTCCCTGTCCATGTCCCCCCACAGCCATGAGCTGAGTCCAGCTGTGAGCTCCGAGCGCCCCCTGGTGGTGGGCCTGGGTGCTGCCCCCTCCTGTCCTCAGGGTCTGTGTCTGGGCCACACCCGCCCCTCCCCGGGTCCCCCCAGTAATAGTAAGTAACAGACACATGCACAGGAGAGGTTCTTGTCTTTGGGGAGGTCTCACCTGTGCACAGAGTCACCTCCTCCTTGGGGCTCCCCAGATCTGTCGGGAACGGGAGCCTCTCAGAGGAGAGCAATGGTGCCCTGGGGAGCTGGGGTCTTGCAGAGGGAGCCCCAGACAGGAAGCCCCTGCCCCCCACCCCTGCACCTGCTCCCAGGCTGTGCTCTGAGCTCTGAGCCTCCTGGGCCTCCCGGTGTCCCTGGGCCCCTGGGGTCCTGACACGCCCCAGTGGACCCCCAGCCCCGACCCCGTCCTGCAGGGTTTGTGTCTGGGCTCACACCCGCTCCCCTCACTGTGTCTCTCGCACAGAAATACACGGCCGTGTCCTCGGGCCTCAGGCTGCTCATTTGCAGATACAGCGAGTTCTTGGCGTTGTCTCTGGAGACGGTGAATCGGCCCTTCACGGAGTCTGCGTAGTTTGTGCTACCGGGATTACCAATGGCTGCGACCCACTGAAGCCCCTTTCCTGGAGCCTGGCGGACCCAGCTCATGCCATAACTACTGAAGGTGAATCCAGAGGCTGCACAGGAGAGTCTGAGGGTCCCCCCAGGCGGCACCAAGTCTCCCCCAGACTCCACCAGCTGCGCCTCACCCTGGACACCTGCAAACACAGACACAGCCCGTCAGGACATGGCTCTCGCCCACTGCTCCCCCTCCTGCCCCCCCTCAGGGATCCTGCCCCAGGAATCACCCCCGAGAAGAGCCACGAGCAGCAGCCAGCTCAGCCCACGCTCCATGGCGAGTGTCCGCGTCCGTGCTGACCCGAGGGGACCCTGGGTGCGGGCTGGGCTCCTGTGCGGGCTGCAGGGCGGGCCGGGCTGGTTTTCAGCAGCAGGGGACGCCCTATTTGCATGTGTCCTGCTATATAGCAGCTCTGGCTGGGTCTGGGCAGAGGAGCCGGGGAGGGTCCTGGGACGTGGGGTCATGACACACGATGAGCAGGTCCCTTATTAGGGCCAGAGCTGGTGACACTGAGCCCCTATTACTTGCTGGGACGCAGGCCCCGGTGCTGGTGCTCACACGTGCTCTGTGGGGTCATCTGTGGAAACGGGACCCGTGTGTACTCTGGGGACAGTGGGGGTTTCTTAGCCAGTGCTGAGAACAGTGTGAGTTTCCCGAACACGAGAGGACAGACGTCTGTGTGGTCAGTGTCTCACCTGTGAGCAGGTGAGCTCAGGGAGTGGCTTCAGGACACGTGACAGCAGGGAGGTGTGTGGTTAATGCTCATTTTATTCCCTCTGCCCAGTGTGGCTGCCCTGATGGTGGTGTTCAGAGTTAGGGCCCCTAAGGCAAGACGGCCAGTGGGTGGATTGACCTCCCCCTTCGTCAACACGTGGTGTGTCTGTTCTCCCAATCTGTCCCATCTTTAAGTTGCCCATGACCTTTAAGCTCCCATATGTCTCTCCATGACAGAAGGTCACGTCCTGGTAGCTCAGGTGTGCAGGGCCTGGTGCACAGGGCGCCGTGAGTGGACATGGAGGAAATAGTGTCACAGACGGACACAGAGAAGTTACTGTCCCGACAGCCTCTGAGCATCTGCGTGGTGACAGCTGTGAGGCCTCAGCCCTCGTGGGGGATGGAGACTCAGGTGTGTGTGGGGGAGGGACCCTCACCTGGGCCCATCTTCCTGGGGGTCACTCAGATGTGAACTAAGGAGAAGGAGAACAGAGAATAAGGGGGTTTATATTGAGAGTTGGGAGTGGGGTTCGTGCATCTTTTGTCATGGACTTTAAAATAGGGAGAAAACTGTGCTCAGAGTCGCGCCTGCTGCGGCCTGTGGGGACGTGGGTGTCGGGACGCCTGAGGGGGCCCAGGGCAGGATGCAGACGGGGCTGCCCAGACCCAGCCCTGGCGCTGATCGTGTCCTTCACTCCTGGGCTTTCGGGCTGGCTGGTCCGGGAGAGGCGGAGGAGGAGAGAGACCCAATCTCCGCTCTGTGGCGGGAGGGCTGCGCCTCATGACGCCTGTTTCCTGGCCGGTCCGTGTGAGGGTGAACGTCAGAGAGAGGGTCGGACCCAACCTGGGGTGTCCAGGCCCCGCACGTCCTCTCCCCGGGGGGGAGTCTGCGGGGGACGCGGGAGAAGAGAAAGGAGTCTCAGGAGAAACAGGCTCCTGCTCCCCGCGGGCGTGTCTGTGAGTCAGGAGAGTCTCCGGGTCCCCGGAGTTGGGTTCTCTGGACTCTCGGGGAGACAGTTCCAAGCGTGGGGGGCAGGAGGAATCTCAGACCAGACGGGACGGGACGGCACGTCCACGATCTCCTGTCACTCAGACTCGTCCTGGGCATCCCCACGGGAGCGTCTGGGTGAGAAAAGAATCCAAGGAGCCAGACTGGCCCCACACACTGCGGCCGTCACCCCCGCAGAGGACGTGCTCACCCCCAGGGAGACCAGGGGATTCCAGCAGAGGAAACTGTCGAGCTTCTCAGTGACATCCTCGTGGGGCAGGAGAAGGAGGAACACACAGAACACGGGGAATTCTGCTTGTGGGCAACCTGTCAGGAGACAGGGAGGGCGGAGAACACCCCACCTGCAGTCACCCCAGATCAAGGAGACCCCCAGGTGACATGGGGGGGCAGGACCCGCACAAGGAGATGGTGAGACTCTGTCGTGAGGATGTAAGAGACGAGGCCGGGGAGTCCTGGGCCTGCGACGAGCACTGACCGCGTGGAAAGGGCCCCGGCCCCCGTGTGCTCCGGGGACCACTGCCGTCTCTGTGAGGGCACAGTGGCCCCTTGACAGGACACAGAAGGACAATTGTCACTTCACAGGGGCAGAGGAGGCTTGGAAGAGGCCAAACCCTCCTGAGAGAAAGAGAAAATAAAGGCGTCCCCGGGAGACACAGAGCTGGAAACATCCTGAGTCAGCATGGAAGAGGGAACAGCGTCCGTGGGCACCGGACCCCAAAGTCTGCACTGTCCCCCGTTCCTGAAACACAGTGTCCTTCTTCACGGGACAGGAGCAAAGTTTCGTGAGGCTCAGCGGGAAACACACAAGACACTGAGCAGCAACAGTCCTGGGAACCCGGGAGACTCTGCAGAGAAGGGTCCACCCGAGAGCTCTCGTGGCGGGTGCCCCCGTCACAGACACCAGAGGTCAGGCCCGGAGACCCGGGACCCCCCAGTGCTGACAAAGGGCCTTTCAGACAAGGAGTTCAGGGCTGGCCTCCCACAGCCATGAGCTGAGTCCAGGGCTGTGAGCTCGGAGCGCCCCCTGGTGGTGGGCCTGGGTGCTGCCCCCTCCTGTCCTGCAGGGTCTGTGTCTGGGCCACACCGGCCCTCCCCGTGTCCTCCCAGTAATAGTAAGTAACAGACACCTGGACAGGTGAGGGTCTCGACCCTAGGGAGGTCTCACCTGTGCACAGAGTCACCTCCTCCTTGGGGCTCCACAGGAATGTGGGGAGCAGGAGCCTCTCAGAGGAGAGCAATGGTGCCCTGGGGAGCTGGGGTCTTGCAGAGGGAGCCCCAGACAGGAAGCCCCTGCCCCCCACCCCTGCACCTGCTCCCGGGCTGTGCTCTGAGCTCTGAGCCTCCTGGGCCTCCCGGTGTCCCTGGGCCCCTGGGGTCCTGACACGCCCCAGTGGACCCCCAGCTCCGCCCCCCGTCCTGCAGGGTTTGTGTCTGGGCTCACACCCGCTCCCCTCACTGTGTCTCTCGCACAATAATACACGGCCGTGTCCTCGGGCCTCAGGCTGCTCATTTGCAGATACAGCGAGTTCTTGGCGTTGTCTCTGGAGATGGTGAATCGGCCCTTCACGGAGTCTGCGTAGCTTGTGCTACCACCAGTATAAATACTATGAATCGTTGCAACCAACTGCAGCCCCTTCCCTGGAGCCTGGCAGACCCAGCTCATGTCGTAGGTCCTCATGGTTAATCCGGAGGATGCACAGGAGAGACTAAGGGACCCCCCAGGTGGCACCAAGTCTCCCCCAGACTCTACCAGCTGCGCCTCACCCTGGACACCTGCAAACACAGACACAGCCCGTCAGGACATGGCTCCTGCCCACTGCTTCCCCCTCCTGCCCCCCCTCAGGGATCCTGCCCCCAGGAATCACCCCCTAGAAGAGCCACGAGCAGCAGCCAGCTCAGCCCACGCTCCGTGGCGAGTGTCCGCGTCCGTGCTGACCCGAGGGGACCCTGGGTGCGGGCTGGGCTCCTGTGCGGGCTGCAGGGCGGGCCGGGCTGGTTTTCAGCAGCAGGGGACGCCCTATTTGCATGTGTCCTGCTATATAGCAGCTCTGGCTGGGTCTGGGCAGAGGAGCCGGGGAGGGTCCTGGACGTGGGGTCATGACACACGATGAGCAGGTCCCTTATTAGGGGCCAGAGCTGGTGACCCTGAGCCCCTGTTACTTGTTGTGACCAGGCCCAGGTGCTGGTGCCCCTAAATGCTTGGGGTCTTCTTCTTACCTGAGATATTTGATGTCTTGTGTCAGCTGTTTGTCAGATGTGATTTTGGCAACTCTTTTCTCCCATTCTGTTGTGTGTCCATATGTTATCGTCAACATACAGAGCTTTTATTTTGATGTGTCCCCAATTTTTGTATTTAGTTTTCTGCTCTAGCCTTTGGAGGACAGTCCTCAACTCATCATGAAGCCGATGCTGAGTGTTCACCCTTCCCTTGTCCCATGGTCACCGCAGCCCTGGTTACCTGCTGAGACAGTGAAATGATCTCGGGCCCACGGACAGGGACGTTGTTCACAAATCGAGGTTTACTTTGACAGGAGAGATTATACCCTTAAGGAGAATGGATGCTGCCATTTGCAACATCTGGGGAGACCGAGGGGTGAGGCTAAGAGAAAGGACACACAGGGAGGACACACGTGCTGGGGCCTGATTTCCATCTGGGATAGAGAGGACATGACAAAGTGTCCTCACACCCGAGCCCAGACATCTGGCTGCACAACGGAGGCCAACAGAGCGGGAGGGGCCCGGGGTGAGGAGGGAGGGCCCAGGGCAGGGGTGAGGGCGGCTGGCCCGGCGCTGGGCAGGGTGTGACAGGACACATGGGCAGAGGTTGGACCTATACCCTGTGGAGCAGATGCCGTGATATACGCCTGGTCTCCGCCACGGACATGAAAGCAAACCAGGGTCAGGCCGTGATCGCCCACGCACCGCAGCGGGAGTCGCCCCACACGGTGAGTCTGAGCAGCTTTAAGACGTGGGCATCGTACGGAACTCTGGACCCAGTGCTGGGTGAGAGAGAAGAGGAAGGAAGAAAATATATTATACCCAGAGGCTGAGCACACGGACCCAAGACCCGCCAGGGCCCGCCGATGCATCAGACCCCCCACGCGGGGCTGGCAGCACCGTTGGGACGCTCCACAGGCGAGAGACACAAACAGCTGCTCTCACCAGAGCGGAGCATCCCTGGATGTGACAAAGGACACGAAACCCTGTGGAGGAGGAAATAGTAAACCTGGAGGAGAAATAAAGCTCGGGGGGAGGAGACATGTCCTGAGCAACAGAGGAAACGCCGGGAACTGACAACATAAACGACGTGGAGGAAACCCGTCCTCTCACCGCGACAAGCCGGAGAGAACCACCGCGGACAGAGACGACGGCGGGACGTGACCTGACACACCCGCGTGCAGAGGACCCCGCGGTGCCCGGGGCTGTGTGTGCAAAACGGAAAAGCTGGTGGAAACGGGCAGATCTGAGACTCTTCCCAGGAGAACCAGGAGACACAGACCCCAAACAGGCCAGACACACGCAAGAAAACCGACAACAGCCAAAGAGCACCGGGGAGCAGGCCAGGGTCCTGGCAGGGAGGAGCCACCCACGAGGGGACTTGGCCGCCCTCTCTGTCCCCCAGACACTGCGGACGGGGGCGGCCACCAGCGCACGTCATGAGGCCCATGAGGTCCTGACCGTGAGGCAACGAGGACGTCACACACACGAGAGACACAACAGACCAGACTCCTGACGACACAGATGCGGATTCCGCGACACCATCTTGGAGAATTGAGTTGGCAGGACTCAGAGGCCCCTGCGTCAGCACCCAGGGGTGTTTACTCCAGGACACGGGAGGGATGGACGTGGACGGTCAGTCGATGTCATTCTCCATCTCAGCAGATAGAGATAAAATCACGGGCCAGATCAGCAGCTGCAGAGAAGGCAGCTGACAAGACTCACCCCATTCATGATCACTTCTCCCAGGGAGACAAGCGGAGGTGATGCTCCCCACAGGAGGGAGACTGTGTGTCCAGCCCACACAGTCTGCTGTGTGTCCAGCAGCACCTCAAGGGGAGAGACGGAGGCTTCAAGGCCAGACCCCGGCAGGGACGTCCACGGGCCCCACACGGCTCAGCGTCCTGCGGGGAGACGGGAAGGATCCTTGTGTGAGAAGCAAGAGTGACGCTGCCCCTGTGGGCAACAGACATGGGGATGGACACGGAGACCCCGACAGGCCCACGGAGATGGGGAGAAGCCGCGTCAGGGCCGTGACGTGCAGGCTCCAGACCCCGTGTCCGTGGGGTAAGGTGTGTGTGAAGGCAGTTGGGGCATTTTTAATTGGGCGTTTGATTTGTTTTTATGTGAATTTGTTGTTGTCGTTACCGGGAAGTATTTCGCGTTTTCTGTGGACAGGGTCGCATCATCTGCGAGCAAAGACAGTTTATTTCTCTGTCCAGCGTCGGGCTCTCTCCCGAGTTGTCTCTTTGCCTCAGCCCAGACCTCCCCAGAGGTGGAACCTGGGAGGCCGAGAGGGACAGGCCCCTGCTGCCCGCGGTGGAGCGGTGTCTGGCTCCCAGGCTTCGGGGGGAGTCTGGGTGTCGGTGTCTGCGGGTTTGTCTCCAGGTGGGGAGTGCGGGTTTGCAGACTTTGTCTGGCCACAGAGCTCCCACTAGCCACGCTGAAAGGTAGGATCAGGTGGGCGGGGCCTCTCCTCAGAGGCCTGTCTTCTCCTCAGAATCTGCTTCCCAGGGGGTCATTTCTCCTCAGATATTTCTCCTCAGCAGTCCTTACTGCAGTATTTCTCCTCACTTTTTTCTCCTCAGAGGCCTGTCTTCTCCTCAGAATGTGCTTCCCAACGTGTCCTTTCTCCTCAGATATTCTCCTCAACAGTCCTTACTGCAGTATTTCTCCTCACTTTTTTCTCCTCAGAGGCCTGTCTTCTCCTCAGAATCTGCTTCCCAGGGGGTCATTTCTCCTCAGATATTCCTCCTCAACAGTCCTTACTGCAGTATTTCTCCTCACTTTTTTCTCCTCAGAGGCCTGTCTTCTCCTCAGAATCTGCTTCCCAGGGGGTCATTTCTCCTCAGATATTTCTCCTCAAAGTCCTTACTGCAGTATTTCTCCTCAGATTTTTCTCCTCAGAGGCCTGTATCTCCTCAGAATCTGCTTCCCAGGGGTCATTTCTCCTCAGATATTTCTCCTCAACAGTCCTTACTACATATTTCTCCTCAGATTTTTCTCCTCAGAGGCCTGTCTTCTCCTCAGAGTCTGCTTCCGAACGTGTCATTTCTCCTCAGATATTCCTCCTCAACAGTCCTTACTGCAGTATTTCTCCTCCCTTTTTTCTCCTCAGAGGCCTGTCTTCTCCTCAGAATGTGCATCCCAACGTGTCATTTCTCTTCAGATATTCCTCCTCTACAAGAATTACTACAGTAATTCTCCTCAGATTTTCTCCTCAGAGGCCTGTCTTCTCCTCAGTTTGTGCTTCCCAATGTGTAATTTCTCACCTGATATTTCTCCGCAACACTCCTTACTACAGTATTTCTCCTCAGTTTTATCTCCTCAAAGGTCTGTCTTCTCAGTATTTGCTTCACAACATGTCATTACTCCTCAGACACTTCTCCTCAATAATCCTTACTGCAGTATTTCTCCTCAGATTTTTCTCCACTAGGCCTGCCTTCTCGTCAGAATCTGATTCCAACAGTGTCATTTCTCCTCAGATATTTCTCCTCAACAAGAATTACTGCAGTATTTCTCCTCAAATTTTTCTCCTCAGAGGCCTGTCTTCTCCTCAGTTTGTGCTTCCCAATGTGTCATTCTCCAGTAGCCAGCGGGGCAAGGCGGGGAGGACAGTGCAGTGACCACGTCAGCCCGTCATGCACAGACACGCACAGGACAGAGAGACATGGACGCGCTCATGGGCTGGTGCAGGGGCAGATTCATGTTATTATTATGGCCACGGGGCTCCCCTGTGGGTTCCCGGCCGTGTCCGAGAACACAGAGCACCGTGGACAGGGCACAGAGCAGTTATCCAGTGTCCAGGGATCCAAAAAGGCCGTGAGGAGACAAAACAATCCTGAGAGGAAAGAAGACACTAAGGGCCTCACCCGGGGAGAAAGGGCTGGACATTGCACACTGCCCCGGAGGAGGGAGCTTCGTTCCTGGACACGCACCTGGAAGATCCAGAGACGCCTGCATCCCCGTGAAATACAACCCAATTTCCCTCAGAAATGGAGCAAAGTTTTCACAAAGTTTAATTAGAAAAAGATAGACGGGCCTCCCCTTCCTGCGCAGGAGGTTGAGCGCCGCGCTGTGAGTCTGGCTGCAGGCTCCGCAATGGTGGTTTGATCCCGGCCGACCAGCGAGGGGCCCACGTGGCGCGGCAGACCCTCCTGTTGCTCCTGCTGCTCCCTCAGCAGTGTATGTCATCGGTCTGCCTGTTCTGTTCCCCGCTCTGTCTCTGGTGAGTCCTCTCACCCTCCCGCGCATCTGGCCTGTACCCCGATTCTTGTATAAATAAATAAATCTTTTTTTTTAAAAGGAAAAACATAAGACAGTGAACAACAGTCCTGGTAATCCGTGAGACTCTGCAGAGAAGGGTCCACCCGAGAGCTCTCGTGGCGGGTGCCCCCGTCACAGACACCAGAGGTCAGGCCGGGAGACCCAGGACCCCCAGTGCGGACCAGGGGCCTTTCAGACAGGGAGTCAGGTCTGGCCAGGACAGAGACTCAGGCAGGGTCCTCAGACCCCGTCCCGGCCAGCTATCAGGGGTCCGTCCAAACACAGGGTCAGGTTCAGCTCCGGGGCCTGGATCCAGGATCCTCACTCAGGAGTCAGCACCGGCCTTCCTGGGGACCCTGGGACCTGGTGACAGGGGTGTGGACACCACGGTGATCTGATCCCACTGGATCTCGGATCCAGAACAGAGAATCAGTTGCTCTGACACAATTGAAAGGCACAGATGTTATCAGCAGATGGCACTGGGGGAGTAAGCCCAGGCTGGACCTGAGGACAGAGGGATGGACACCTACCAGGAGAGGGCCGGGGCCGGATGGAAGGCAGGTCCAGCCTGGAGGTCACGACCCTGTCCATGTCCTCCCACAGCCAAGAGCTGAGTCCAGCGCTGTGAGCTCGGAGTGCCCCCTGGTGGTAGGCCTTGGTGCTGCCCCCTCCTGTCCTGCAGGGTCTGGGTCTGGGCCACACCCGCCCCTCCCCGGGTCCCCCCAGTAATAATAAGTAACAGACACCTGGACAGGTGAGGGTCTCGTTCCTGGGGAGGTGTCACCTGTGTACAGACAGAGTCACCTCCTTCTTGGGGCTCCCCAGGGATGTGGGGAGCAGGAGCCTCTCAGAGGAGAGCAACGGTGCCCCAAGTCTCCCCCAGACTCCACCAGCTGCGCCTCACCCTGGACACCTGCAAACACAGACACAGCCCGTCAGGACATGGCTCTCGCCCACTGCTTCCCCCTCCTGTACCCCTCAGGGATCCTGCCCCCAGGAATCACCCCCTAGAAGCGCCACGAGCAGCAGCCAGCTCAGCCCACGCTCCATGGCGAGTGTCCGCGTCCGTGCTGACCCGAGGGGACCCTGGGTGCGGGCTGGGCTCCTGTGCGGGCTGCAAGGCGGGCCGGGCTGGTTTTCAGCAGCAGGGGACGCCCTATTTGCATGTGTCCTGCTATATAGCAGCTCTGGCTGGGTCTGGGCAGAGGAGCCGGGGGGGTCCTGGGACGTGAGGTCATGACACACGATGAGCAGGTCCTTTAGTAGGGCCAGAGCTGGTGACCCTGAGCCCCTTTTACTTGCTGGGATGCGGGTCCAGGTTCTGGTGTCCACACGTGCCCTGTGGGGTCTTCCTGAGTGAGTTTCGTATATTTAAGTCAGTCCTTTGTCAGATGTGTTACCTGCAAACATTTTCTCCCATTCAGCAGGGAGACTTTTATTGTCCTGATAGTGTTTTTAATTGTATGGAAGGTTATTCATTGAATGGACCCCCTTTTGTTTTCATTTATTTTTCTTCTCCTGCCACTGGAGACCAGTCAACAATATATCACGGAAGCCCATGGCTGGTTGTTTGGTAAATTCACTTGCTCTATTTCGCTGGCAGCCCGTGCACACGCTTAGCCGGGACAAACACCCACGTGCCCAAGGGCAGGAGTGGATCAGGCAAATGAGTCGCACAGATGCCTTAGCGCAGTGCCCAGCTATGAGGAGAAGCTGCAGAAGAGACTGAGGAAGGAAGCAGAATGGAGCCAGGAGACCTGAAGGAGGCGCATGGAGCCTAGAGACACGTGAAGAAACTGCGCTTGTCTTTTGGTCGTGGACGGGGGGACACAGATGTGGGTGAGACCCGTGGGGAGGTGACAATGGCAGCTTTTATCTTGATGTTGATTTTGCTCTTTTCCTTCCGGGTTTGTCTGGTTGTTTCTGACCCTTTTCTAAGGGTCCCCACTGGAAGATGCCTTAGACTTGTGGCAGGCTTTGGGGCCTTGCTCTGGGCCAATCCCATCTGGATGGACTTTTACCCACGAGGGGATGGATAACTTTGGGTGCTTCATTTAGAAACTGGACTCTGCCTTACCTGTATTGTTTCCTAGTTTTATTAAAGTTCCTTCCCCTTAAAGTCTCCTATGTTTTCTTTGATGCGGCGGATGGCAGAACCCATTTAGAATAGGCAGGTTTGCGGGGTTTGGGCTGCCCCCTCCCTGTCCTATAACAAAACAAGTCGGGTGTGCACGGGAACCATTTGAAGTGTTGACGATGTGGGCGGGAGTCACCCATCCAGCTGCATACCACCAGGTGACGGGTTCCAGAGGTGGGATGAGGTGATTTGACCTGGGAACCCGTGAGACTCTGGGAACCCGTGAGACCTGAAAACCGTGAGACTCTGCAGAGAAGGGTCCACCAGAGAGCTCTCGTGGCGGGTGCCCCCGTCACAGACACCAGAGGTCAGGCCAGGACACCCGGGACCCCCAGAGCTGACCAGGGGCCTTTCAGACAAGGAGTTCAGGTCTGGCCTTCCAAAGCCACTTGTGCTGCTGCTGTCAGAGGTGGTTACTGGCGTCTCTCAGGCACTGAGGTTGGTCATAGAAACAGCCCCCATGCACTCCGGGGACCACTGAAGTCTCTGTGAGGGCACAGTGGCCCCTTGACAGGACACAGAAAGACAGTTGTCACTTCACAGGGGCAGAGGAGGCTTGGAAGAGGCCAAACCCTCCTGAGAGAAAGAGAAAATAAAGGCGTCCCCGGGAGACACAGAGCTGGGAACACCCTGAGTCAGCATGGAAGAGGGAACAGCGTCCGTGGGCACCGGACCCCAAAGTCTGCACTGTCCCCCGTTCCTGAAACACAGTGTCCTTCTTCACGGGACAGGAGCAAAGTTTCGTGAGGTTCAGCGAGAAACACACAAGACACTGAGCAGCAACAGTCCTGGGAACCCGGGAGACTCTGCAGAGAAGGGTCCACCCGAGAGCTCTCGTGGCGGGTGCCCCGTCACAGACACCAGAGGTCAGGCCAGGAGACCCTGGACCCCCAGTGCTGACAAAGGGCCCTTCAGACAAGGAGTTCAGGTCTGGCCTCCCACAGCCATGAGCTGAGTCCAGGGCTGTGAGCTCGGAGCGCCCCCTGGTGGTGGGCCTGGGTGCTGCCCCCTCCTGTCCTGCAGGGTCTGTGTCTGGGCCACACCCGCCCCTCCCTGTGTCCCCCCAGTAATAGTAAATAACAGACACCTGGACAGGTGAGGGTCTCGGCCCTAGGGAGGTCTCACCTGTGCACAGACAATCACCTCCTCCTTGGGACTCCCCAGATCTGTCGGAACAGGAGCCTCTCAGAGGAGAGCAACGGTGCCCTGGGGAGCTGGGGTCTTGCAGAGGGAGCCCCAGACAGGAAGCCCCTGCCCCCCACCCCTGCACCTGCTCCCGGGCTGTGCTCTGAGCTCTGAGCCTCCTGGGCCTCCCGGTATCCCTGGGCCCCTGGGGTCCTGACATGCCCCAGTGGACCCCCAGCCCCGCCCCCCGTCCTGCAGGGTTTGTGTCTGGGCTCACACCCGCTTCCCTCACTGTGTCTCCCGCACAGTAATACACGGCCGTGTCCTCGGGCCTCAGGCTGCTCATTTGCAGATACAGCGAGTTCTTGGCGTTGTCTCTGGAGACGGTGAATCGGCCCTTCACGGAGTCTGCGTACCATGTTTTTGTACCATCATTTCTAATTTCTGCAACCCACTCAAGCGCATTCCCCGGAGCCTGGCGGACCCAGCTCATGTAGTAGCAGCTGAAGGTGAATCCGGAGGCTGCACAGGAGAGTCTGAGGGACCCCCCGGGCGGCACCAAGTCTCCCCCAGACTCCACCAGCTGCGCCTCACCCTGGACACCTGCAAACACAGACACAGCCCGTCAGGACATGGCTCTCGCCCACTGCGTCCCCTCCTGCCCCCCACTCAGGGAACCAGTTCCCAGGAATCACCCCCTAGAAGCGCCACGAGCAGCAGCCAGCTCAGCCCACGCTCCATGGTGAGTGTCCGCGTCCGTGCTGACCCGAGTGGACCCTGGGTGCGGGCTGGGCTCCTGTGCGGGCTGCAGGGCGGGCCGGGCTGGTTTTCAGCAGCAGGGGACGCCCTATTTGCATGTGTCCTGCTATATAGCAGCTCTGGCTGGGTCTGGGCAGAGGAGCCGGGAGGGTCCTGGGACGTGGGGTCATGACACACGATAAGCAGGTCCCTTATTAGGGGCCAGAGCTGGTGACCCTGAGCTCCTGTTACTTGCTGTGATGCAGGCCCAGGCACTGGTGCCCACATGTGCTCTGTGGGGTCTTCTGTGGAAACGGGACCTGTGTGCACTGTGGGGTGCCGGAAGCCAGCTCCAGCAAACTGTTGTGTCAGGGTCCCTGCAGGAAATGATGGTGTCCCCAACTTGAGCTAGAAGGGATGGGGCAATGAGGAGACACTGACACACATCAAGGGGCAAGTGTCATCTGGGAGGGTCTCAGCAGTTCTTTATTGCACATCTGGAGTGGGCAGCCCTGGGAGTCATAACAGGAGCTTCCAAGTAAATGAAAAGGACTCACCAGGGAGGCATTTTTTTTCAAAACGGGCCAACCTGGCCTGGGGACTGTGACCACTTGCTGAGGTGATAATGGCCATTTCACTTCCTTCTGAAGGTGAACACAGTGACCACAAAAATGTCCACTGACAGTCATTCATCTTCCACTGCCCAGTGATCCTTCTGTTCATGCTAAGAAACAGCGAAACCACAAAAACCTTATACTATTAAAACTAATTCCTTTGTAACCGCTAAATTACTAATGAATCAAAATTTGTAAAATTCCTAAATCTTACACATTAAAAACATCATCTCCTTATATATTGGTCATCAAGTCCAATGACTGCTGAAATCAAAAAACTTCTTGTTCCTATAACTAATCTTTTCTGATTTAATAAAAGTAGTAAAAAATTAAAAAGCCCAAAGAATCCCAGGGCCGTGGAAGTTCCACAAAGCCTCCGCTAACCCCAAGCTTCAAAGAGCAACAAAGCAAAGGGAAACGCCTTCTCCTTTCTCAAGGCTGTGTTTTCACCTGTTACCCCGGATTCTCTCGTCGATGAACGGCTGAGTCTCACTCTAGCTGCCGTCTCTCTCTCTGGACGCCTGTCCCGATGGCCTCTGTCTTACAAGACCGCGATCGCGCATCCAGGACTTGGCCGGGAGGGTCACGGCCTTCAGCTCCCAGGAGATGTCAGGTGTGGCCTCTCCCCTGTCACCACGAAACCCAACTCCGAGTCCCTGCCTGCAGGCAGAGTCTATTAAAGACCATTTAAAAACGTGCTGTTTGCATCACGCAGCGCCACGGTTGTCCAGTTCCTTGTTCAGTATTTGGTCTCACGCCATTTGCAGCTTTACGTGTAAACGCGTATTTCAGCAATGGCCACCTGCGTGGACGCCAGCCATGAGCACATGAGAAGAATCTACCGGGGTCAGCCAACGAGATTCCTGACTTCAGGGCTCACCCCATGCCCGGACCTTTGGCAGACACATGAGCAGCCTGGCCCTCGCCGCGGGGGTGTGTGGGGTTGCTCAGCCAGTTCTGAGAACAGTGGGAGGGCCCCGAACACAAGAGGAGGGAGCTCTGCGTGGGCAGCGTCTGACCTGTGGGCAGGTGTGCGCAGGGAGTGGCTTCCGACTCGTAAGAGCAGGGAGGTGTGTGGTGAATGCCCGTTTCAGTCCCTCTGCCCCGTGTGGCTGCCCTGAGGGGGTGGCAACCAGTGTTCAGGGCCCTGAGCCAGGACGGCACTGGGTGGATGGACCCTGCCCATCTGTCTATACTTGATGTCCTCTGCCCCCTCCCTGCCAACCATGTCTCCTCTCTCAGTGCCCATGACGTTTAAGGTCCCCCAAGAATCTCCATGACTGAAACTCATGTCCTGGCAGCTCAGGTGTGCAGGGCCTGGTGCACAGGGCGCCGTGAGTGGACATTGAGGAAATAGTGTCATAGACGGACACAGAGAAGTTACTGTCCCAACAGCCTCTGAGCATCTGCGTGGTGACAGCTGTGAGGCCTCAGCCCTCGTGGGGGACGGAGACTCAGGTGTGTGTGGGGGAGGGACCCTCACCTGGGCCCATCTTCCTGGGGGTCACTCAGATGTGAACTAAGGAGAAGGAGAACAGAGAATCAGGGGGTTTATATTGAGAGGAGGGGGTGGGGTTCGTGCATCTTTTGTCATGGACTTTAAAATAGGGAGAAAACTGTCCTCAGAATCGCCTGCTGCGGCCTGTGGGGACGTGGGTGTCGGGACGCCTGAGGGGGCCCAGGGCAGGATGCAGACGGGGCTGCCCAGACCCAGCCCTGGCGCTGATCGTGTCCTTCACTCCTGGGCTTTCGGGCTGGCTGGGCCGGGAGAGGCGGAGGAGGAGAGAGACCCAATCTCCGCTCTGTGGCGGGAGGGCTGCGCCTCATGACGCCTGTTTCCTGGCCGGTCCGTGTGAAGGTGAACGTCAGAGAGAGGGTCGGACCCAACCTGGGGTGTCCAGGCCCTGCACGTCCTCTCCCCGGGGGGGAGTCTGCGGGGGACGCAGGAGAAGAGAAAGGAGTCTCAGGGGAAACAGGCTCCTGCTCCCCGCGGGCGTGTCTGTGAGTCAGGGGATCTCCGCGTCCCCGGAGTTGGGTTCCCTCGACTCTCGAGGAGACAGTTCAAAGGGGGGGGGGGCAGGAGGAATCTCACCGACCCCAGAGTGTTTTAGTGACGATATCGTAAAGAATTAGAGTAGTTATTCCCTCAGTATCGGAATAAATGCAACTTGAATAAATATAATATTTTCAATATTTTTAAAAGATTTATTTATTTATACAAGAACTGAGGTATAGGTCACAGATGCAGGAGGGTGAAATAATCCTCCAGAGACAGAGCAGGGAGCAGAACGGGCAGAAGGATCGAAAGACCTGGCTGAGGGGAGCAGCGGGAGAGACAGGAGGGGTCTGCCGCGCCACGTGGGAATCTCCCTGGCTGGGCGGGGATCGAAACGGCACCACGGAGGCTGAGGACAACTTCACAGCACTGCGCCCAACCTGCTGCACCTCTGGGGAGGCCCCAAGTTGGAAAAATGTTCTGAGAACTGCAGGTGACACCCCCACACCAGCCCCACGTCCACGGGAGAAGCTGAGTCTCCCTCTCAGACCAGACGGGACGGGACGGCACGTCCACGGGCTCCTGTCCCTCAGCCTCGTCCTGGGCGTCCCCACGGGAGTGTCTGGGTGAGAAAAGACTCCAAGGATCCAGACTGGCCCCACACACTGCGGCCGTCACCCCCACAGAGGACATGCTCACCCCCAGGGAGACCCGGGGATTCCACCAGAGGAAACTGTCAAGCATCACAGTGACATCCTCGTGGGGCAGGAGAAGGAGGAACACACAGAACATGGGGGAATTCTGCTTGCGGGCACCTGTCAGGAGACAGGGAGGGCGGAGAACACCCCACCTGCCGTCACCCCAGAACAAGGAGACCCCTGGGTGACATGGGGGGGCAGGACCCGCACAAGGAGACGGTGAGACTCTGTCGTGAGGACGGAAGAGACGAGGCCTGGGGAGTCCTGGGCCCTGCGACGAGCACTGACCGCGTGGAAAGGGCCCCGGCCCCCGTGTGCTCCGGGGACCACTGCAGTCTCTGTGAGGGCACAGTGGCCCCTGGACAGGACACACAAAGACAATTGTCACTTCACAGGGGTAGAGGAGGCTTGGAAGAGGCCAAACCCTCCTGAGAGAAAGAGAAAATAAAGGCCTCCCCGGGGAGACACAGAGCTGGGAACACCCTGAGTCAGCATGGAAGAGGGAACAGCGTCGGTGGGCACAGGACCCCAAAGTCTGCACTGTCCCCCGTTCCTGAAACACAGTGTCCTTCTTCACGGGACAGGAGCAAAGTTTCGTGAGGTTGAGTGAGAAACACACAAGACACTGAGCAGCAACAGTCCTGGGAACCCGGGAGACTCTGCAGAGAAGGGTCCACCCGAGAGCTCTCGTGGCGGGTGCCCCCGTCACAGACACCAGAGGTCAGGCCAGGACACCCGGGACCCCAGTGCTGACCAGGGGCCTTTCAGACAAGGAGTCGGGTCCAGCCAGGACAGAGACACACGCAGAGTCCTCAGACCCCAGTCCCGCCAGCTGCCAGGGCACGTCCCCACATGTGGCCACAGCTCATCTCCCAGGGTCTGGATCAGGATCATCAGTCAGGAGTCCCCACCGGCCTTCCTGGGGGACCCTGGCTTCTGTGACAGGGGTGTGGACTGCATGGTGATCCGATCCAACTGGGTGTCAGAACCCGAACAGCAAATCAGTTGTTCTGACACATTTCAAAGGCCAGACGTTATTCAAGAGATTACACTGGGGGGAGTGACCCCGGGCTGGACCCGAGGAGGACAGAGGGATGGACACACACTAGGAGAGGGCAGGGGTCGGTCTGGAGGGCAGGTCCAGCCTGGAGGTCCCGTCCCTGTCCATGTCCCACCACGGCCATGAGCTGAGTCCAGGGCTGTGAGCTCGGAGCGCCCCCTGGTGGTGGGCCTGGGTGCTGCCCCCTCCCGGCCTGCAGGGTCTGTGTCTGGGCCACACCCGCCCCCTCCCCGGATCCCCCCAGGAATAGTAAGTAACAGACACCTGGACAGGTGAGGGTCTCGTCCCTGGGGGGCCTCATGTGTGCACAGACAGAGTCACCTCCTCCTCTGGTGACAGTAGCAGCTACTGGAAATTAACTATGAAGGTAAAGTCCAAAATCCTGTAATATGTGGGACCATCCCAGCTCCACTGACCAGCCACTGGGTTAGTGACAAGGACAGTAAATTATTTTATACCCAGAGACTGAGGACCTGGAGTCATGATGAGAGGATCCTGGGGACCCACCAGCACCGAACACAGGGGAATTTGACGGGGTCAGGACCTTGGCATGAACAGAAAGAGCCAAATAAATAATCGGACATTATCCCTGGGAGGGGGGGGCCGGAGGGGGAAGCAGTGGGCGAGAGCCATGTCCTGACGGGCTGTGTCTGTGTTTGCAGGTGTCCAGGGTGAGGCGCAGCTGGTGGAGTCTGGGGGAGACTTGGTGCCGCCTGGCGGGTCCCTCAGACTCTCCTGTGCAGCCTCCGGATTCACCTTCAGCAGCTACTATATGAGCTGGGTCCGCCAGGCTCCAGGGAAGGGGTTGCAGTGGTTGGAGTGATTTATCCTAGTGGCAGCACAAACTATGCAGACTCCGTGAAGGGCCGATTCACCGTCTCCAGAGACAACGCCAAGAACTCGCTGTATCTGCAAATGAGCAGCCTGAGGCCCGAGGACACGGCCGTGTATTTCTGTGCGAGAGACACAGTGAGGGGAGCGGGTGTGAGCCCAGACACAAACCCTGCAGGACGGGGGGCAGGACTCGGGGTCCACTGGGGCGTGTCAGGACCTTTTAGACAAGGAGTCCAGGTCTGGCCTCCCACAGCCACTTGCTGAGTCCAGGGCTGTGAGCTCGGAGCGCCCCCTGGTGGCGGTTCTGGGTGCTGCCCTGCCTCCCTTTTGCTCATCATGTGTTATGACCCCAAAGACGCCAGGAACCCCCAGGCCTTCTGTCCCCAGACTCCAGCCAAAGTCTCAGGAGCTCACGAGCCTCAAGCTGAGTCAGGAAGAAACAGAAAACCTGAACCAACACTCCAGGGAGAGGCGTGAAGCGTCATCCTGCCTCCACACAGACAGCCAGGGCCCTGCCAGGCTCCCCCTCGTTCTCCAAACCCCCAGGGTCACTACTGCCCGTCCTGCTCTGTCCTTCAGGACCCGGAGGAGGCTGTGCTGCCAGAGGAGACCATGAGGCCACCACGGTCCTGACACTCACCCGACAAGGACGTCACTCAGAGGACAGAAAATTACAGACCAACAGCCTGGTAAACACAGATGCAGAAATCCCCCAGAAAATCTTCCCTAACTGAGTGAACAACACACTGTGAGACCATCCGTGGGGCCCAGGGGTGTTCACTCCAGGACACAGGAGGGATGGACGTGGACGGTCCATCCAGGTCATTCTCCATCTCAGCAGATAGAGATGAAATCACGGCCCAGATCAGCCGCTGCAGAGAAGGCAGCTGACGAGACTCACCCCGTTCATGGTCACGTCTCCCAGGGAGACGCGCGGAGGTGACGCTCCCACAGGAGGGAGACCGTGTGCCCAGCCACACAGCTGCACCCTCAGTTCCTACGTGAGCTGTGGAGTTTCTGTTGCGCCACCCCAGGGTCCTGTCCACGCTCCATGTCATGAATGTTTCCTCCTGTGTTACCTGTCAGGGCTTAACCTTTTACACTTTATGTCTGTGATTAATTTTTTTTCACTTTTTTAAATGTTATTTTTATATTCCCCATACAGTTGCAACCCCCTCATTTTGATCCCAAGCCCTGCTTTCCCCACAGCCCCCCATAGTGTGTCTCTGGTTCACAGTTGGGTGTTGATTTTGATTTTTTCTCTCTCATTGCTGTTCTTTTTCCTGGTCCCTTATTTAGGTTTTCTAGATTCCTCTATGAGTGAGACCATCCGGTATATTTCTTGATTGTTGTATTTGCTCGTCTCCTGTGCTGATGCTCCAGGGTGTGCAAATCCACCGTCCACGCAGGGTTTGGCATCTGCAGCCACCAAGGAACAACCTGAAAGTCTCAGGATCGTCGCATGGAGTCCACCGTGACTGGGGGAAGCTCTGACATGACCCCGTGTTTAGTGTCTCCTCCTGGCGTCGGGGCTCCCGTCCTCAGCACAGTTCCCTGCATCTCAGTGTCAGGGTTTCCTGCGTCTCCCCAGAGATCTCACACGGTGTCGTCAGGGGGATGTGAAGTCGTTCCTCCCGCGCTGGCGAACGTGATTGTGTCACTTCATTTTATTCACACAAACCTCGTGTCAGCTCATCACTGAGTGTGTAAAGACAGGGACCTGCCCTTGAGGCATCCCCTCGTGAACTGCCCTTGCTCGAGGAGCTTGTTATGATCGTGAGGCGTGTTGGGATCTTCTGGCCTTTTCTGTGGAGACGCTCGTGTCCGCGGGATCAGAGTGAGTTTGTTTTTACTGTGGTTTCCTAGCAGTTATTTTCTCATGAGGGGGTGTGGAACATCCCTGATGTTCTCCCATATCCACCGATATTCTCACTGTACTGTTGTTTCAGCACATTCCTTTGAAAACAAGATTTCAGACTATCAATAGTCATGGTCTCCCCCACTCAGATCTGCTCAGACACCCCTTTCCATCTTCTTACTAACAGGAAGCCCCTGCCCCCCACCCCTGCACCTGCTCCCGGGCTGTGCTCTGAGCTCTGAGACTCCTGGGCCTCCCGGTGTCCCTGGGCCCCTGGGATCCTGACACGCCCCAGTGGACCCCCAGCCCCGACCCCGTCCTGCAGGGTTTGTGTCTGGGCTCACACCCGCTCCCCTCACTGTGTCTCTCGCACAGAAATACACGGCCGTGTCCTCGGGTCTCAGGCTGCTCATCTGCAGATACAGTGAGTTCTTGGCGTCGTCTCTGGAGATGGTGAATCGGCCTTTCATGGAGTCTGCGTAGCTTGTGCTACCACCAGTATAACTATTATAAATTGTTGCAACCCACTGTAGCCCCTTCCCTGGAGCCTGGCGGACCCAGCTCATGTGGTAGTCACTGAAGGTGAATCCGGAGGCTGCACAGGAGAGTCTGAGGGATCCCCCAGGCAGCACCAAGTCTCCCCCAGACTCCACCAGCTGCGCCTCACCCTGGACACCTGCAAACACAGACACAGCCCGTCAGGACATGGCTCTCGCCCACTGCTTCCCCTCCTGCCCCCCCCCTCAGGGATCCTGACCCCAGGAATCACCCCCTAGAAGCGCCATGAGCAGCAGCCAGCTCAGCCCATGCTCCATGGCGAGTGTCCGCGTCCGTGCTGACCCGAGGGGACCCTGGTTGAGGGCTGGGCTCCTGTGCGGGCTGCAGGGTGGGCCGGGCTGGTTTTCAGCAGCAGGGGACGCCCTATTTGCATGTGTCCTGCTATATAGCAGCTCTGGCTGGGTCTGGGCAGAGCAGCCGGGGAGGGTCCTGGGACATGGGGTCATGACCCATGATGAGCAGGTTCCTTGTTAGGGGCCAGAGCTGGTGACACTGAGCCCCTGTTACTTGCCGTGACGCAGGCCCAGGTGCTGGTGCTCACACGTGCTCTGTGGGGTCTTCTCATTGAGATCTTTATGTTTTGGGTCTGCCCTTTGCCTAAAGTGTCATTTTAGTTCCATGGTTACTTTTTGTTGTGACTTTTCGTTTGTGTTCATGCTTCACAATGGACATGTCTCACGTGCACCCACGCGAGTGTCACCCCTGAGTCTGTGGCTAGTATTCGCATTTTCGTGCCTCTGCTTTTGCAGAATTCATGGTTTCCATCTAATTAGTGTGGAAAACAAGTATCTTGAACTGTGCCTTTGTGTCTCATTAATTGGTGTCTTCTGTGTATTTTTAAAGTTTTATTTATTGATGCATACAAGACCTGGGGTGCAGGGTAAAGGTCCAGGGGCGCGAGAACTCCCCAGAGACAGAGTGGGGAGCAGAACAGTCAGTTCTACTGAAATCCACTGCTGAGGGGAGCAGCGGGGAGACAGGAGGGGTCTGCGGCCCCTGCGGGCAGCTCCCTGTGTGGGGATCGCACTGGGACTGCAGTGGCTGTGGAGAGCTGCATCGTGCAGAGACTGAGCCACTCGAGCCAGGACCCCCCGGTGTCTTTGTGTTTCTGATCGTTTCTTTCCTTCCCGGAACCATTTAAATTCGTTGTCGCCCCATGTGTTGACATCGTTTGGCTTCCCCAGTCTCGGGCGCCCAGGCCACGTGGACGTCCCCTGGGCTGTCCCGAGGGCGCTGGCCTGGCCTTCCCCTGTGCTGACGCGGCCCTGCGGGCACAGCCGGGGGGAACCGACTGTGAGGAGGACACGGAAGGCTCCGCAGCACGAGGCGCTTCTTCACGGAGCAGCCCGCGGCTGTAGCGCAGGACGGACGCCCGCGTTGGCAGCAGCGTGGGGGACCCGCGAGGCGGCGCTGAGAGCAGCGAGTGCAGGAGAAAGACACACGCTGTCGGCACCTCCGTGTGCAGACAGAGAAACAGGCAAAGGGGCAGCAGGAACCAAAGTGAAAATACACCTGGACGTGTGAGTGCAGAACTGGGGCCACCGAGGGGAGGGGGGGGACTGGTGTGGGACAGGAGCAGCCCATGGAATGTGTGGGGGTCCTGGGGAGCCCAGGGCATGGAGGCTGTGAGGGCGCCTGTGTGAGTGTGGACCCGGGACCCGAGGAGCAGACGCGAGGATGTGAACCCGCTTTTCCCCAGAGGACAGTGAACAGCAGGTGCCACACGTCGTGACGTGGGGATCGTGTCTGTGTCGTCCCCGGGCACAGGGGCCCCAAACGGGGACTTGTCCGCACGGGGAGAGCCTGAGAGACGTTCCCAGGGGAGACCGTGACGACCCCGCGGCCCGACGGTGGCTCATGGGGGATGGAATGAGACACGTCCCCGCAGAGACAGAGCAGGTGGAGTCACGACCCGTGGCCAGAGCCTGTGACTCGGCCAACACCCCCCAGGGAGGGACAGAGCAGGCCTGACCCACGGGACACAGGGGCGGCTCAGTGATTAGACGAACCTTGTCCCTGAAGCAATTATCCAGGAACTGCTGGAAACCATTCAAAAATTATTTTTCAAATACTCAAAAGAGTCAATCCATCAGAAGCATAATTCAATGCCAGTAGAAGGAAGAAATACTGTTTGGAGCAGAAGAAAATGGAAAAAGAAGTGAAGAGACAGCTCAGTAACACTAAAACTGCTGCTTCGTCACTCTGCCCTGGGATTTTATGCAAAAAATAGGAGAAATGGTTCACCAGCAGATCTCGTTTGCAAACTTGCTGTGCTGTTGACACGGTTTGGGATCAAGGTGGAGAGAACTTGATTTTACCTAAGTTGAGCCACTTTTAAGGGATTTTTCCCTGTGATTTGCTGTCTTTGCTGTGTTGTTTCGGCTAATGCCTCCGGATTTTTTTTTTTTTTTCTTGTCTGATAAACTGTTTTCCAGGAATGGAGACTTTTGCCTTCCACGATGAACAACACCTGCAGAGACGGGTTTGCTTTCCAGTGGGGACCCTGAGAAAACTTTCCTTCGGAGGCCGCACCCCAGCATCGCACATTTGCGCTTCATCTCCACGGAAATGGCAGCAGAAGTGGAAGGGGGTGGTTAGGGGCAAAGGATGTCTGAGCGAATCCACGCGGGCTTTGCGGATGCCGCCCCTACTCCGTCAAGACAGTGGGAACCCCCAGCCCCAGGATCCCCAAAGGGAAGCTGAGCGGACCTGAGGGCAGAGTGAAGCAGCCGTTTTCTCTGTTTGTAAATGAACCCGGCCACGTGGGTGGGGTCCGGGGCACTTGGCTCCTGCTCCCGTCCAGGCAGGTTTGGTCTCAGCGGGTCCCTTGGGATTCCGGCTTGGCGGGGCGGGTGGGATGCATGAAAGAATTTACCTCCCTCTTGTCTCCCTGAGTTACACGTTCCCTCGTTCCCTTCCCTTGTCAATAAACCTGTGTGAACTTTGATGTGTGCCCGCAGGGTGCGCCCCTTTAAGCCCGGTGAGGACCCCCAGTCAGGCACCCGTTTTAGAGCGGGGTTGCCTGTAACAGTAACACACCCCCCAGGAGGGAGACCGTGGGCCCAGCCCACCCAGCAGCACCTCAAGGGGAGAGACGGAGGCTTCTCCCCAAGGCCAGGCCCCGGCAGGGACGTCCGCGGGCCCCACACGGCTCAGCGTCCTGCGGGGAGACGGGAAGGATCCTCGTGTGAGAAGCGAGGGTGACGCTGCCCCTGTGGGCAGCAGACGTGGGGAGGGACACGGAGACCCCGACAGGCCCACGGAGACGGGGAGAAGCCGCGTCAGGGCCGTGACGTGCAGGCTCCAGACCCCGCGTGTCTGTGGGGGGAGAGGGTTGAGGGTTTGGCGTGTGTGTGATCAGGTGATGTCTTTCTGATTCTTGAGTTTTCAGAGCAGTGATGATTATTGAGAATTAAATTTTGCAGCACGTCCTGCTCAGCTGATGCTGCTTGTGTCCTTATTTTTATGACATTTGCTTTTATGGAACTGACAGTTTTCATTTAAAGACTCTGCAAATCGATTTTTCCTTGAACTGTGCTTTTTGGTGGCCCCACGTCGCGGGCATGTCCGGCTCAAGGAAGAATGTTTCGTCCTCGTCACCTCTCTGCGTTTACGTCTTTTACATTTTACATTTATGTCTATGATGCATTTTTATTTCATGAGGGAGAATTGTGGGTCTGCCAGGACTAAGTTTTCTGCAGATGCAAATCCAGGTGTCCCGTCACCTGTTTTCAAAATTCAGTTTGTGGCCCATCGTGCTGTGTTTACTCTGATAGCCTCAGTCCACTGCAGTTCCTGGGTCTGTCCTGGGCTTGTCTCTGTCCCTGGTCCTCCTCGTGGCCTGCTCTGTCCGCAGCCCCTGGGGTCCTCCTCCCGGAGCTGTGCAGAGGCTGAGCGGGGCAGGGCCAGGCTCCAGCCTCATTCCTCAGGGTGTGCTGACCCGGCCCTGGTCTCTCCACGGGGCTCTGGAGTGAGTCTGTCTCCACCCCAGAGGAGAAGCTGCGGGTGTCGTTGTCTGAGCATTAAATCATCCCCCGGGGAGCATCCCGGGGTCACAATCTTCATCTTCCATCCCTGACTGCGGGACGTTGCTCCACACATGTGGTTTGATTCCGTGACCATCACTCCTGCTGCGGCTGAGAGAGGGTGTGTGTTGTGTGTTACTTTCAGGTGCTGAGGTTGGTCCTAGAAACAGCTCGTGACCCCGGGGACCCCGAGTCTGCACCTGAGTGACCGAGTCAGTGACCAGCTGCTCCAGAGACACCTCGGGGTGCTCACCCCGAGACCTGGTCATCGGCAGCTGATGCGCGTCCCTGTCATGGGGATGCCTGTTGCTCCTCTTCACCCCTAATTTCCTGGGCAGCTCCCCGGTTCCCTGTGGGTGACATGGAGCCAGCCCCTCGCTGCCCTGAGGTCACAGGACAGGACGGCACTTTCTCCTGAGACGAGGCCAGGACTGGACCCGCACAGATGCCCTGACTTCAGGGAGGGGACGTCCTTCTGCTCGGAGGTGCTGAGTGTCTTCACCATGAAATGCGCTGACCCCACCCCATGCTGTTTGCCCAGTGACTGGGTGTGCCCATTCTGCCCCTGACCACTGACCTGGGGTTACAGCCATTGCTGGGGAGCTGTCCGTCCTGGCCCCAGGGGAGGTCGCTGCTGGCTGCAGACCTGCCGGGAGCTGCTGTGCAGAGAGCTGGGTCAGGACGCTGTGCTGCTGTGGGAGGCAGGTCAGAGGGGTCCAGGATGCTGACAGGACGGGGAAGGTCTTGGAGGTTCAGGCTACCGTCCAGGGGGATGATGCTCAAGACGGGCTGGGGAGCAGGAAGGACAGAGCGGCATGCAGTGGGGATCCCATGGTCAGCTGTGATGTGGGCGGGTAATGAAGGGGGAGGGGTCAGGGACTGTCAGGGGGCAGAGGTGCTTCCCCTGGACTCAGGGTGCCGATCCCCTGGGCCTTGTTGTGGCGTCTCTGGAGGAGCCTGGGGTTGGGAGATGAGGATTATGATGAGCACATCCGGGGTCTCTCAGGCGAGGCTCCTCCTTCCTCTCTGGGTTGGGGCTGGTTTCCTCAGGGTTAACTGCTCTGTGGGGTGTGGTTTGAAATATCTCAGCTATGCCGTGGCGCCCAGATCACACCTCACCTGCAGCAGGTCACAGGGACGTGGCCCCGACCACGTGAAGAAACTGCACAGTCACCGGGGACAGGTGAGGGTCTCAGCCCTGGGGAGGTCTCACCTGTGCACAGACAGAGTCACCTCCTCCTTGGGGCTCCCCAGAAATCTCTGTATGTTTGGATCAGCCCTTTGAGACGCTATGTGCAAATATTTTATCCTTTCCGTTGTGGACCTGTTGTTTTGGTCATACTTTCTCTCAGTGTGTTGGAGCCTTTCAGTGCACGGAACCCCATTTATGACATTTGTTTTACTTTCCTGGCCAGCGGAGCCTGGTCCCCCACAGGTCGCGGGAGCCAATGCCGGGTGTTGTCTATTTTCTCCCTTTGCTGATTGGACCCACGTTTACATCTTGTCAGGGAAACCACCTGCGTGTCCCTCCCAGGGTCAGGAGCCATTCCGGATAATGGGGTGTCTTCCCCCCACGCAGACTGCTCGGCATGACAGGCGTGACCTCTGCCGTTCCCAGCACGGGGGCTGGGGCGGGTCAGGGTCAGGCTGAGTGAGGTGAGTCAGAAGGAGCAAGACAAATGCTGGACGGTCTCGCTCATGTGTGAATACGCAGAAACGGCAAAGGGTCGGGTGGAGCCGGGAATTGACTCCCACCCACGCCTGCAGAGCTGGGGTAACATGTGGTGGAGGGAGGGAGCCCTGGAGTGGGGTGGGGGCCCTGGGGCCCTGGGGTCCTGGTCGTGCACAGGGTGCGAGCGTCACGTTGTGGCATCTGATCCTGTCACCTGCCCCAGAGCCCAGGGGCGCACACGTGTCCCCCTCATGCGCAGTGAGCACCCGCGTGTCCGCTCAGTCACGAGTATGACCTTGTCGGGCCAGAATCACCTCAAACGGAAATTCACTGTGGACGGAAAGCCTGAGAAATCTTCGCTCTGTCGGCCGCACAGAACAACACTTCCAGGCCTCCCTGGCGGCCCGAGGGTTCCGCACAGGGCCGGGCAGCGTCCGCAGCCTCTGCAGCCCGAGCCCGACCCCGGCCAGGGAGCTGCCCACAGGGCGCGGCAGACCCTCCCGTCCCCCCGCGGCTCCCCTCAGCCGTGGGCTTCCGTCCGTCTGCCTGTCCCGGTCCCGCTTGGTCTCTGGGGGATCCTCTCACCTCCGCGCGTCTGGCCTGTGTCCTGGTTCTTGTGTGTGTGAATCAATAAAAAAACTTTAAAAAAAAGCTCAAAAAAAAAAAAAGGAAACCACGGAACCCGCTGGTCTTCCCAGTAAGTCCACCGAAGCTCCCAGGACAACTCATCCCCGGGCATCTCTGTCTCTCCAGAAGCCACGGAAGGCATCGTGCCGCCAAGTACATGTATGAATCCAACACGGTTCTGACACTGAGTGCAGACGAGGTCGTCACACCCAGAAGAGACACTGCAGACCCGCGTCCTGAGAAGCACAGAGGAAAAGCCTCAGCAGTGGAGTGAACAGCAGGCGCCGAGGAGCCTTCACAGCACCCAGGGGTGTTCACTCCAGGACACGGGAGGGATGGACGTGGACGGTCCGTCCAGGTCATTCTCCATCTCAGCAGATAGAGATAAAATCACGGCCCAGATCAGCCGCTGCAGAGAAGGCAGCTGACGAGACTCACCCCGTTCATGGTCACGTCTCCCAGGGAGACGCGCGGAGGTGACGCTCCCACAGGAGGGAGACCGTGGGCCCAGCCCACACAGCAGCACCTCAAGGGGAGAGACGGAGGCTTCTCCCAAGGCCAGGCCTGGCAGGGACGTCTGTGGGCCCCACACGGCTCAGCGTCCTGCGGGGAGACGGGAAGGATCCTCGTGTGAGAAGCGAGGGTGACGCTGCCCCTGTGGGCAGCAGACGTGGGGAGGGCCACGGAGACCCCGACAGGCCCACGGAGACGGGGAGAAGCTGCGTCAGGGCAGTGACGTGCAGGCTCCAGACCCCGTGTCCGTGGGGTGAGGTGTGTGTGAGGCAGTTGGGGCATTTTTAATTGGGCGGTTGATTTGTTTTTATGTGAATTTGTTGTTGTCGTTACCGGGAAGTATTTCGCGTTTTCTGTGGACAGGGTTGCATCATCTGTGAGCAAAGACAGTTTATTTCTCTGTCCCAGCGTCGGGCTCTCCCCCGAGTTGTCTCTTTGCCTCAGCCCAGACCTCCACAGAGGTGGAACCTGGGAGCCCGAGAGGGACAGGCCCCTGCTGCCCGCGGTGGGGCGGCGTCTGGCTCCCAGGCTTCAGGGGGAGTCTGGGTGTCAGTGTCTGCGGGTTTGTCCCCAGGTGGGGAGTGCGGGTTTGCAGACGTCGTCTGGCCGCAGAGCTCCCACTGGCCACGCTGAAAGGTAGGGTCAGGCGGGCGGGGTCTCTCCTGGACAAAAGGCCGGTCTGAGGAACGTGCTGGAAACCGCGTCTGCTGGGACAGCAGGTGGACGTGCCGGCAGATGAGCACCACCCGCCGACCACCCGCCAGACAGCGAGCGTGAGCAGGACCAGGGCCAGGACGTCGGATCTGCAGCAACCCCGGAGCCCAGGCCAGGCCCTTCACACCCCCGGCTCGAGCAGACTGTCCTGCACCCCAACGCGCATCCCCCAGCAACCCTCCACACAGCCCAGGGACCCGCCCACCTTCCCTGGTCTGACCCCAGGGACCGAGATGGCCCGGAAGAGGCGCTGCACCCTGAGGGGCCACCCCGCGGGTCCCTCTTCCTTCTGCGCTGCTGCCGTGGTGGCGCCGGCTGGGCCAGAGAACGTCGTGTTGTTCTCAGTTTGTGGAGATCTTTCCCCCAGGGGGGCCGGGGCTGTGTGGAGCATGTTCACCTCTTTGGTGTCATCATCGTCGTTCTGCTGCCTCGTGTTGAGAGGAGACCCGCGTGGGACTCTCGAGCTTCCTGCCCCGACATGCTCGCTCATCAGTGTCTCCAACACTGCAGAAAAGACCCTAAAAGTGTAATTAAGGAAATCCTGGCCCCCTGGTGTCCCCTGAGCCCGTGGAGTCCTGATCACACTGGGGTGCCCGCGCCCCTGCTGGTCCTGGGCCCCCAGCCGCCCTCCCGGCCTGCAGGAGGGAATGAACTTCTCTCTGTATTTCTCCTCAGATTTTTCTCCCCAGAAGCCTGTCTTCTCCTCAGAATCTGCTTGCCAAGGTGTCATTTTTCGTCAGATATTCCCCCTCAACACTCCTTATTGCAGTATTTCTCCTCAGATTTTCTCCTCAGAGGCCTGTCAGAATCTGCTTCCCAACATGTCATATCTCCTCAGATAATTCTCCTCAACACTCCTTTCTACAGTATTTCTCCTCAGTTTTTTCTCCTCAGAGGCCTGTCTTCTCTTCAGAATCTACATCCCAGGGTGTCATTTCTCATCAGATATTCCTAGTTCATTGCCTTTGCAAAAAGCAATAGAGAACACAATAGAATGAAAATCCTGTATTCCAAGTCAACTGTCACAGATCAATATAAATCTAGTGTCCTGCCAAACAGAACACGTTCATTTTCTGTCTCATCCTAGAAATGAAAACCTGATTATTTCAGCAGAGGTTCCATCATTGACAGGAAAGATGGTGGTGTCAAAATTTATATAGATTCTTTTGCGGTAGTTCAACAGTGGTTTTATTTCTGCATAAACTTGTAAACCGTACAAGGTCAGAAGTTTCATAAATGAAAAGGGTGCTAAGGCTCAAGGAAAAGGAAGAGAAAAAATAAGAATAGCAAGAGGCATTCCAGGAACGAAAGAATGCCAACAATATTTAACTCCCATTTCGATGAGACTTTAAATGGTGATCTTCAACAAAATGGAACCAATACTGTTCAAATTCATATGGAATCACAAAACCTCAAGTAGCGAAAGTTCTCCTGACTAGAAGAGAGGAATCATGGAGGCCTGAGACTCCCAGACAGCTGACAACACGACAAAGCCATTCTCATAAACACTGTGTTGGGACAAAACCAGACACAGAGACCAATGGAATCAAATTTAAGCCCAGAAATAAAACCACCCATATATGGTGAACTAACCAATGACAGAGGAGCAAAGAATAGACATTGGGAAAAACAGCCTCTTCCATAAATGATGCTGGGAAACTGGATTGCAACATGCAAAAGAATGGAACTAGACCACGACCTCACACCACACACAAACCAACTCCAGTGGAGGAAAGACTTGCATGTGAAACCTGGCACCATAGAATACACAGAACAGAACACAGGCCAACACTCCCTGACACGATCCTCAGAAACGTCTTTGAGGAGTCGTCTCCAGAAGCAAGGAAACCAGGGAGAATGTGGATAGATGGGGCTACAGCAAGCGACAGTCATCAACACAGAGACACCCGCTGCATGAGGGAAAATATCGGCACACCACACCGCATGACAGCTAAGGGACTGATATCAGAGATCTACAAAGAGCTTACACAGCTCAACAAAAACAAACAACCCAGTCAAAGAAAATGCCAGAAGCAAAAAGACACTTTGCCAAAGAAGAAATGCAAATGGCCGGCAGGCACAGAAAAGATGTTCAGCATCACTGATATCAGGGAAACGCAAATCAAAACCACAATGAGCTGCCACCTCCCTCCACGGAGAAGGCTCCACATTTAAAAAGAGAAGCTGGAAACAACACATGCTGGAGAAGGGGCGGAGAAAAAGGAGCCTCTGACACCGCCGGTGGGCGCGCAAACCGGTCCAGCCACTGTGGGCAGCTGTGCGGAGGGTCCTCAGATCACTGAAAATGGGTCTACACAGGATCCGGCGTTCCACTCCTAGGAATCCACCCAAGGGACAAAAAAACCCAGGAAACCCGAACTGCTGTGTTCAGTGCAGCCCTAGTTATAACAGCCGGGACGTGGAAACAACTCATGCCAGGAAACAGATGATGGATCAACACGCTGTGGTAGTTACACCACGGAATACTGCTCAGCAATCAGAAAAGACACATTCATGCCACTGGTGGCGATAGAGATGGAGCTGCCAGGGATGATGCTACCACAATAAGGCAGGAGAAAGATAACTATCAGGTGGTTTCACTGACATGCGGAAAATGAGAAACTGAACAAAAGGGAGAGAACAAGACAACCCTAGCAGGCTGACCAAGACCTGAGGCACCCAGAGGGGCGGGGGAGGGAGGAGGGTGAACAGAGGGGAGGGAAGAGCACAAGGGATTATGGTGATGTGGCACGGGGGCTATTTTGGTGGGAGCACTATGGGCACCACCCCTGAGGGGAGACACCAATAACTAAAAAAATGAACAACGATGCAAGAAAAGAAAAAAAAAGAGATGGTCTTTAAGGACAGGGAAGACCCTAAGACAATAAAAATAAATAAATGCTCTAAAGGGGGTCTCACCTGAGCACTGCTGGAGGCACTGCCGAGGCCTCCCCTCATCCGTTGTTCTAGATCTCAAGGAATTGTCTCTGGCCTGTGCAGCAAGTCAGCCTGCTGTGTGGGAATAATTAGAAAAATGCTGTTTTTATTTTTAAAGATTTATTTATTTATACAAGAACCGGGGTACAGGCCAGAGGTGTGGGGGTGAGAAGAGTCACCAGAGACAGAGTGGGGAGCAGAACTGGCGGATGGATTGAAATCCAGGGCTGAGGGGGGCAGCGGGGAGACGGGGAGGTCTGCTGCGCCCTGAGGGCAGCTCCTGACCCGCGGGGGTGGACCCGTCCTGCAGGGGCTGGCCAGAGCTGGGGATCTCCATCTGTACCCCCCCCCCGCCCCCCAGGAAGCCCATGAATATGACCTGAAATGGTCCCCAGTTCTCACCTGGAAGCTGAGCACGATCTGAGCTGTAGGAGAGACGGCGCCGCCATGGGGATCACGATGGCGAGACCTCGCTCAGGGCAGTGACCTCCTGCCCCAAGACGGTGCGGGGGCTCCTGACCCCAGCTCCCCCCGCCCGGGCAGCAGGTGCTGCCCCGTCCGGCTGCCACCCCCAGCCAGGGCTTCTCCACCTGCCGGCCCTCAGCAGAGGCAGTGCCGCTTAAGGCCCCACCCCGCCCAGAACCCCGGATATCCACTTGCTGCATCCCCAGGACTCCCCAAACCCTCTGAGCACCCCTTGGCCCTGGCCACACTCGCCAGGGGCTAGAGGGTCACCTGCACCCTCCGCTCGCACTAACAACCCCAGAAGCAGCCTGGGCGGAGGGGCGAGGTCACTTGTCAGGGAGGCTACCCCAATCTAGCCACAGGCAGACAGTGACCGCGCCCACAGCCAGGAAATGCAAATAGGTACCCCCTCCCCCCGCCGTCACCTCAATGCCCCCAAGCCCTGGACAACCCGCATCCCTGATGGGTAAAAGCCCGCAACTGCCCCAGCTGACCTGAGAAACCCCAGGCTCAGCCCCGAGGTGAGCCAGGCCCCACCCATCCACTATGAAAGCACAAAAGTGACAATTTCAGAACCGTGGGTAGGGGCCGCCAGAAACCCCCTACACCCTCTACTGCCTTTCTTCTCAGTATGTGCTTCACAACCAGCGCAAGCCCTGGACAACCCGCATCCCTGATCGGAATAGCCCGAACCTGCGGAAAAGCCCGCAACGCTCCTTACTGCAGTATTTCTCGTCAGATATTTCTCCACAGAGGCCTGTCTTCTCACCAGAATCTGCTTCCAAGGGTGTCACTTCTCAGATATTTCTCGTCAACACTCCTTCCTACAGTATTTGCCCTCAGATTTTCTCTTCAGAGGCATGTCTTCTCAGAATCTGCTTCCCAACGGGTAATTTCTCCTCAGATATTTCTCAACACTCCTTACTGCAGTATTTCTCCTCAGATTTTCTCCTCAGAGGCCTGTCTTCTCCTCAGAATCTGCTTCCCAAAGTGTCATTTATCGTCAGATACCTCCTCTTAACTCCTAACGAGAGTATTTCTCCTCAGTTTTATCTCCTCAGAGGTCTGTCTTCTCAGTATTTGCTTCACAACGTGTCATTACTCCTTAGACACTTCTCCTCAATAATCCTTACTGCAGTATTTCTCCTCAGATTTTTACCTCAGAGGCCTGTCCTCCTCAGAATGTGCTTCCCAACGCGTCCTTTCTCCTCAGATATTCCTCCTCAACAAGAATTACTACAGTATTTCTCCTCCCTTTTTTTCTCCTCAGAGGCCTGTCTTCTCCTCAGAATCTCTTCCCAGGGGGTCATTTCTCCTCAGATATTTCTCCTCAACACTCCTTACTGCAGTATTTCTCCTCAGATTTTTTCCTCAGAGGCCTGTCTTCTCCTCAGAATGTGCATCCCAACGTGTCATTTCTCTTCAGATATTCCTCCTCTACAAGAATTACTACAGTATTTCTCCTAACTTTTTTCTCCTCAGAGACCTGTCTTCTCCTCAGAATCTGCTTGCAACATGTCATTTCTCCTCAGATATTCCTCCTCAACACTCCTTACTACCGTATTTCTCCTCACTTTTTTCTCCTCAGAGGCCTGTCTTCTCCTCAGTTTGTGCTTCCCAATGTGTCATTTCTCACCTGATATTTCTCCGCAACACTCCTTACTCCAGTATTTCTCCTCAGTTTTTTCTCCTCAGAGATCTGTCTTCTCAGTATTTGCTTCACAACATGTCATTACTCCTCAGACACTTCTCCTCAATAATCCTTACTGCAGTATTTCTCCTCAGATTTTTCTCCACTAGGCCTGCCTTCTCGTCAGAATCTGATTCCAACAGTGTCATTTCTCCTCAGATATTTCTCCTCAACAAGAATTACTGCAGTATTTCTCCTCAAATTTTTCTCCTCAGAGGCCTGTCTTCTCCTCATTTTGTGCTTCCCAATATGTCATTCTCCAGCAGGAGAGCGAGTCTGGGTTGCGTCGTGGAGAGAGAAACCTCGTCCCCGGAGGAACGGGATCCTGGTGACATCATCAGTGTGTCCTGACACAAAAGCCGCGTCTCCACCATCCTCCTGATTTCAGTTCCCCGGACCCTCCCGCGGCAGGTTCAAGCGCGAGGTCAGAGACAAAGCTCAGAGACAACCAGAAAGTCTCGGTGATGGTCATGAAGATCAGAGCATTTTCCTCCAAAGTTGGAATTAATGACGTGCAGAGGTGGAGTGAGCTCCACACCTGCCACCCCACAGCCACCGTCACAGCAAGAGTGAAAAGCTGAGACAGTCACGCGAAGCTCAGGTATAAGACATGGACGTCACGGTCACAGGTGTCACTCAGCTCTGTCCCGGTAATCAGAAAGAAAAAGGCCAAGGGGGCAACACCTGACAAAGACAACACAAAAAAGAGAATCGCAGGCCAAGAGCCCTCGTGATCACTGATGGGAACATCCTCCCAACGTCCTCGCCAGCAGGACCCGACCTGCGTCCCAGGGACCGTCCCCCAGGATCACGGGGACTCATCCTGGGCACGGGATGGTTCCACAGCCAAAATAGCATCAGTGTATCCAACATGGCAACAAAGAGGAACATGGATTCTCAGGATCACATCAACAGACACTGGAAAGCGCTCGACACAGTCCAACCCCCATGAGTGGTGCAGGCCCTGGACGCCCTCGGGGGAGGAACAGACCTTCACATGGTGAGAGCATCCGTGACCAGCCACCGCCTGTGGGATGCTCAGGGCGACACGCTGAGGCCCTTCCTGGGAGGTTGGGAGCGAGACAGGGACGTCCTCTCTCCCCTGCCCTTCAGGAAACTGGGCAGAAGACACGGGTCTGTCGGTGTCTAGCGGACACGATCCTCCGCGCAGGGAGAGCAAAAGCTCCCCGAGAGGTGACGGTCAGATCCTGAAGGGCCCCGCGGAGGCGGAATGCAGGGTGAGCACAGCCCCCAGAGGCGCCACCCCGGGACACAAGTGAGTGGGAGGGGAGGGTCCATTCTGGTCACATTCTCGCCCGAGGAGGAGATTCCCGGGAGCCAGCGGGGCCAGGCGGAGAGGACAGTGCAGTGATCACGTCAGCCCATCACGCACAGACACGCACAGGAAAGAGAGACATGAACGCGCTCGTGGGCTCTGCGGGGACAGATTCGTGTTATTATTATGGGCACGCGGCGCCCCTGTGGGTTTCCGGCCGTGTCCGAGAACACAGAGCACCGTGGACAGGGACAGAGCAGTTATCCAGTGTCCAGGGATCCAAAAAGGCCGTGAGGAGACAAAACAATCCCGAGAGGAAAGAAGACACTAAAGGCCTCACCCGGGGAGAAAGAGCTGGACATTCCACACTGCGCCGGAGGAGGGAGCTTCGTTCCTGGACACGCGCCTGGAAGATCCACAGACTCATGCGTCCCTGTGAAATACAACCCAATTTCCCACAGAAATGGAGCAAAGTTTTCATAAAGTTTAATTAGAAAAAGATAGACGGGCCTCCCCTTCCTGCGCAGGAGGTTGAGCGCCGCGCTGTGAGTCTGGCTGCGGGCTCTGCGGTGCTGGTTCGAGCCGGCCGGCCAGCGAAGGGCCCACATGGCGTGGCAGACCCTCCTGTTGCACCCGCTGCTTCCTCAGCAGTGTATGTCGTTGGTCTGCCTGTTCTGTTCCCCGCTCTGTCTCTGGTGAGTCCTCTCACCCTCCCGCGCATCTGGCCTGGACCCCGATTCTTGTATAAATAAATAAATCTTTTTTTTTAAAAAGGAAAAACATAAGACACTGAACAACAGTCCTGGGAATCCGTGAGACTCTGCAGAGAAGGGTCCACAAGAGAGCTCTCGTGGCGGGTGCCCCCGTCACAGACACCAGAGGTCAGGCCGGGAGACCCAGGACACCCAGTGCTGACCAGGGGCCTTTCAGACAGGGAGTCAGGTCTGGCCTCCCACAGCCATGAGCTGAGTCCAGGGCTGTGAGCTCGGAGCACCCCCTGGTGGTGGGCCTGGGTGCTGCCCCCTCCTGTCCTGCAGGGTCTGTATCTGGGCCACACCCACCCCCTCCCCGGGTCCCCCCAGTCATAGGAAGTAACAGACACCTGGACAAGTGAGGGTCTCAACACTGCTGGGACTCATCTGTGCACAGACAGAGTCACCTCCTCCTTGGGGCTCCCCAGGAATGTGGGGAGCAGGAGCCTCTCAGAGGAGAGCAATGGTGCCCTGGGGAGCTGGGGTCTTGCAGAGGGAGCCCCAGACAGGAAGACCCTGCCCCCCACCCCTGCACCTGCTCCCGGGCTGTGCTCTGAGCTCTGAGCCTCCTGGGCCTCCCGGTGTCCCTGGGCCCCTGGGGTCCTGACACGCCCCAGTGGACCCCCAGCCCTGCCCCCCATCCTGCAGGGTTTGTGTCTGGGTTCACACACGCTCCCCTCACTGTGTCTCTCGCACAGAAATACACGGCCGTGTCCTCGGGCCTCAGGCTGCTCATTTGCAGATACAGCGAGTTCTTGGCGTTGTCGCTGGAGACGGTGAATCGACCCTTCACGGAGTCTGCGTAGTATTGCTTACTCCCATCACTCCATATAACTGCAACCCACTCAAGCCCCTTCCCTGGAGCCTGGCGGACCCAGTTCATGTAGTAGTTGCTGACGGTGAATCCGGAGGCTGCACAGGAGAGTCTGAGAGACCCCCAGGCGGCACCAAGTCTCCCCCAGACTCCACCAGCTGCGCCTCACCCTGGACACCTGCAAACACAGACACAGCCCGTCAGGACATGGCTCTTGCCCACTGCTTCCCCTCCTGCCCCCCCTCAGGGATCCTGCCCCCAGGAATCACCCCCTAGAAGAGCCACGAGCAGCAGCCAGCTCAGCCCACGCTCCATGGCGAGTGTCCGCGTCCGTGCTGACCCGAGTGGACCCTGGGTGCGGGCTGGGCTCCTGTGTGGGCTGCAGGGCAGGCCGGGCTGGTTTTCATCAGCAGGGGACGCCCTATTTGCATGTGTCCTGCTATATAGCAGCTCTGGCTGGGTCTGGGCAGAGGAGCCGCAGAGGGTCCTGGGACTTTGGGGTCATGACACACGATGAGCAGGTTCCTTGTTAGGGGCCAGAGCTGGTGACACTGAGCCCCTGTTACTTGCTGGGACGCAGGCCCAGGTGCTGGTGCCCACACGTTCTCTGTGGGGTCTTTTGTGGAAACAGGACCCCTGTGGGGTGTTTGGGTGTTGTGCAGCCAGTGCTGAGAACAGTGTGAGTAACCTTAACATGAGGGGACGGAGGTCTGTGTGGTCAGCGTCTCACCTGTGGGCAGGTGTGCACAGGGAGCAGTGTCAAGACATGTGACAGCGGAGAGGTGTGTGGTTAATGTCCGTTTCAGTCCCCCTAAATGCATTGGGGATCCCACGGTAGCTGTGATTGGGCAGGTAATGAAGATGTGGGGTCAGGGACTGTCAGGGGGCAGAGGTGCTTCCACTGAACATGGGGTGACGCTTGCTTTGGCCTTGTTGGGTGTCTCTAGGGGCCTGGGATTGGGAGATTAGGATTATGATGAGCACATCTGGGGTCTCTCAGGTGAGGCTCCTCCTTCCTCTCTGGGTTGGGGCTGGTTTTGTCCAGCATCACAGTGACATTGTGGGGCAGGAGAAGGAGGAACACACAGAACACAGGGGAATTCTGCTTGCGGGCAACCTGTCAGGAGACAGGGAAGGTGGAGAACAACACACTGGCCGACACCCCAGAACAAGGAGACCCCCGGGTGACATGGGGGGGCAGGACCCGCACAAGGAAGCGGTGAAACTCTGTCTTGAGGAAGTAAGAGACGAGGCCTGGAGAGTCCTGGGCCCTGCGACGAGCACTGACCGCGTGGACAGGACCCCGGCCCCCGTGCGCTCCGGGGACAACTGCAGTCTCTGTGAGGGCACCGTGGCCCCTTGACAGGACACAGAAAGACAATTGTCCCTTCACAGGGGCAGAGGAGGCTTGGAAGATGCCAAACCCTCCTGAGAGAAAGAGAAAATAAAGGCTTCCCCGGGGAGACACAGAGCTGGGAACACCCTGAGTCAGCACGGAAGAGGGAACAGCGTCCATGGGCACAGGACCCCAAAGTCTGCACTGTCCCCCGTTCCTGAAACACAGTGTCCTTCTTCACGGGACAGGAGCAAAGTTTCGTGAGGTTCAGCGAGAAACACACAAGACGCTGAGCAGCAACAGTCCTGGGAACCCGGGAGACTCTGCAGAGATGGGTCCACCCGAGAGATCTCGTGGCGGGTGCCCCCGTCACAGACACCAGAGGTCAGGCCAGGAGACCCGGGACCCCCAGAGCTCAGCAGAGGCCTTCAGACTAGGACTTGGGTCCAGCCAGGACAGAGACACACGCTGTGTCTTCAGAGGCCCTGTCCCCACCATTTGCCCATGGATGGTCCCCTCATGGGGTAGGGCTCATCTCCCAGAACCTGGATCCAGGACTCTCAGTCAGGGATCCAGGACTCTCAGTGGTCATCCTGAGGGCCCCTGGGACCTGGTGATAGGGGTGTGGACACCATGGTGATCTGATCCCACTGGATCTCGGGACCAGAACAGACAATAAGTTGTTCTGACGCATTTCAAAGTCACAGACATTATAAACAGATTGCACTGGGGGAGTGACCCCAGGCTGACCTGAGGAGGACAGAGGATTGAATACCCACTAGGAGAGGACAGGGGTTAGCCTGGAGGGCAGGTCCAGGCTGGAGGTCACGTCCCTGTCCATGTCCTCCCACAGCCATGAGCTGAGTCCAGGGCTGTGAGCTCGGAGCGCCCCCTGGTGGTGGGCCTGGGTGCTGCCCCCTCCTGTCCTGCAGGGTCTGTGTCTGGGCCATACCTGCCCCCTCCCCAGGTTCCCCCAGTAATAGTAAGTAACACACACCTGGACAGGTGAGGGTCATGTCCCTGGGGAGGTCTCATCTGTGCACAGAGTCACTCCCTCCTTGGGGCTCCCCTGGAATGTGGGGAGCGGAAGACTCTCTGAGGGGAGCAATGGTGGCCTGGGGAGCTGGGGTCTTGCAGAGGGAGCCCCAGACAGGAAGCCCCTGCCCCCCACCCCTGCACCTGCTCCCGGGCTGTGCTCTGAGCTCTGAGCCTCCTAGGCCTCCCGGTGTCACAGGGGCCCTGGGATCCTGACACGCCCCAGTGGACCCACACCCCGCCCTCCCGTCCTGCAGGGTTTGTGTCTGGGCTCACACCCGCTCCCCTCACTGTGTGTCCCACACAGTAATACACGGCCGTGTCCTTGGGCCTCAGGCTGCTCATTTGCAGATACAGCGAGTTCTTGGCGTTGTCTCTGGAGACGGTGAATCGGCCCTTCACGGAGTCTGCGTAGTATTGCTTACTCCCATCATACCATATAGCTGCAACCCACTCAAGCCCCTTCCCTGGAGCCTGGCGGACCCAGTTCATGTCATAGTTGCTGAAGGTGAATCCGGAGGCTGCACAGGAGAGTCTGAGGGTCCCCCCAGGCGGCACCAAGTCTCCCCCAGACTCCACCAGCTGCGCCTCACCCTGGACACCTGCAAACACAGACACAGCCTGTCAGGACATGGCTCTTGGCCAATGATTCCCTTCCTGCCCCTCCTCCTCAGGGATCCTGCCCCCAGGAATCACCCCCTAGAAGAGCTACGAGGAGCAGCCAGCTCAGCCCACGCTCCATGGCGAGTGTCCGCGTCCGTGCTGACCCGAGGGGACCTGGGGCGTGGGGCTGGGCTCCTGTGCGGCTGCAGGGCAGGCCGGGCTGGTTTCAGCAGCAGGGGACGCCCTATTGCATGTGTCCTGCTATATAGCAGCTCTGGCTGGGTCTGGGCAGAGGAGCCGCGGAGGGTCCTGGGACGTGGGGTCATGACACACGATGAGCAGGTCCTTTATTAGGGGCCAGAGGTGGTGACACTGAGCCCCTGTTTCTTGCTGTGACGCAGGCCCAGGTGCTGGTGCTCACACGTGCTCTGTTGGGTCATCTGTGGAAATGGGACCCATGTGACTGTGGGGTGAGTGGAGGTTGCACAGCAGTTATGATGACAATGTGACGTCCCCGAACATCAGAGGACGGATGTCTGTGTGGTCAGTGTCTCACCTGTGTGCAGTGTGTTCAGGGAACAGAGTCAGGACACGTGACAGCAGGGATATGCATGGTTAATTCTCACTTCATTCCTTCTGCCATTAGTGGCTGCCCTGAGGGGGTGGCATCCAATTTTGGGTCTCTGAGGCAGACGGCCATTGAATAGATGGACCCTCACTCTCCATCAACCCACGATGTCCTCTGCCCCCTACAAGACAACCATGTCTGCTCTCTCATTGCCCATCAACTTTGTTTCCCCCTGTCTCTCCATGACTGAAGCTCATGTCCTGGCAGCTCAGGTGTGCAGGGCCTGGTGCACAGGGCACCGTCTGAGGAAATAGTGTCATAGACAGACACAGAGAAGTTACTGTCACGACAGCCTCTGAGCATCTGCGTGGTGACAGCTGTGAGGCCTCAGCCCTCGTGGGGGATGGAGACTCAGGTGTCTGTGGGGGAGGGACCCTCACCTGGGCCCATCTTCCTGGGGGATCCTCAGATGTAACTAAGGAGAACTGAGGACATACAATACGGGGAAATGAAATATTTTAGGCACTTGACAAGGGTAAATTGCATGTATGGTATTTATTTGTTGCCCCGACTTTTCACATGTGGAGGAAAACACGAGTCACAACTCACTTCCTGCTGAGGCCTCTGTTCAGGGCCTGGGAGGGACTCGGTGAGGGTGAGAAGGATTTGGAGGGTGTGACCGGGAATGAGCTCTGCTTGGGGTCCTGTCCCTGGGTGTCCAGTCAGGCTGGCCTTGGGGCGAGGGAGAGAGATGAAGGGAATGAACTGCTCTGCACGTGGCGGGGGGGGCTGTGCTCCTGGAACCTGGTCTCCCCGTCAGGGTCGTCTGAGTGGGGATCCGGGAGGGATCAGACACCCCTGAGCCTCTCGTCCCTGCATGTGTCTCTCCAGCAGGAGAGCGAGTCTGGGCTGCGTCGTGGAGAGAGAAACCTCGTCCCAGGAGGAACGGGACCTGGTGACACCATCCGTGTGTCCTGACCCGGAAGCCGCGTCTCCACCGTCCTCCTGATTCCAGCTCCCCAGACCCTCCCAGGGCAGGTTCAAGCGCGAGGGCAGAGACAAGGCTCAGAGACAACCAGAAAGTCTCGGTGATGGTCATAAAGATCAGAGCATTTTCCTCCAAAGTGGGAATGAATGACGTGCAGAGGTGGAGTGAGCTCCGCACCCGCCACCCCACAGCCACCGTCACAGCAAGAGTGAAAAGCTGAGACAGTCACACGAAGCTCAGGAATAAGACACGGACGTCACGGTCACGGGTGTCAATCAGCTCTGTCCCGGACGCCCCACCAGAAGCTATTCGGAAAGAAAAGGCCATGGGGGTCGACACTGGACAAAGACAACACAAAAAAGAGAATCACAGGCCCGAAGCCCTTATGGTCACTGATGGGAACATCCTCCCAACGTCCTCGCCAGCAGGACCCGACCTGCGTCCCAGGGACCGTCCCCAGGATCACGGGGACTCATCCTGGGCACGGGGCTGGTTCCTCATCCGAGAGAGCATCAGTGTATCCAACACGGCAACAAAGAGGAACATGAAACCTCAGGATCACATCAACAGACACTGGAAAGCGCTCGACACAGTCCAACCCCCATGTATGGTGCAGGCCCTGGACACCCTCGGGGGGGAGGAATAGACATTAACATGGTGAGAGCATCCATGACAAGCCACAGCCTGTGTGATTCTCAGGGTGACATGCTGAGGCCCTTCCTGTAAGGTTGGGAGCAAGACAGGGACGTCCTCTCTCCCCTGCCCTTCAGGAAACTGGGGCAGAAGACACGGGTCTGTCGGCGTCCAGCGGACACGATCCTCCGCGCAGGGAGAGCAAAAGCTCCACGAGAGGCGATGGTCAGATCCTGAAGGGCCCTGCGGAGGCGGGATGCAGGGTGAGCACAGCCCCCAGAGGCGCCACCCCGGGGCGCGCGTGAGTGGGAGGGGAGGGTTGGACACAACCTGGGGTGTCCAGGCACCGCACGTCATCTCCCCGGGGGTGAGTCTGCGGGGACACTGGAGAAGAGAAAGGAGTCGCATTGAGTCTACCGTGACTGGGGAAGCTCTGACATGACCCCGTATTTAGTGTCTCCTCCTGGCGTCGGGGCTCCCGTCCTCAGCACAGTTCCCTGCACCTCAGTGTCAGGGTTTCCTGCGTCTCCCCAGAGATCTCACACGGTGTCGTCAGGGGGATGTGACGTCGTTCCTCACGCGCTGGCGAACGTGATTGTGTCACTTCACTTTATTCACACAAACCTCGTGTCAGCTCATCACTGAGTGTGTAAAGACAGGGACCTGCCCTTGAGTCATCCCCTCGTGAACTGCCCTTGCTCGAGGCGCTTGTTATGACCGTGAGGCGTGTTGGGATCTTCTGGCCTTTTCTGTGGAGATGCTCGTGTCCGCGGGATGAGAGTGAGTGTTATTTCCAGGCCCCGTCCGTGTCTCTCTCCTCTGGTTGTTTCGTTGCCTCAACTCAGATCTCAGCAGAGTTTTGAAAATGCAATTGGAAATGGGCAAAGCTCCGTCCTGCCCTGGCTGGGGAGGTTCTGGGGGGTCGCGATTCAGTGAGTTTGTGCTGTTGCTGTTGTGCAGGTTGTCGTTGTCCGGATGGAGACGTTTGTTTTTGTGTTTGGTTTCCTGGCAGTTATTTCCTCACGGCGGGTGTGGACCATCCTGACGTGGTTCCGGGTCTACTGACACGTCACTGTGCTGCTGTGTTGGGTGTTTCTGTGAGAACCAGATTCAGACTCTCAACACCATTGTCTCCCCCCGTGGATCTGCTCAGACTCCCTGTTTCAATCTTTGTAAACTAACGGCTAAAATATTAGTAAGAAAAACTTGGCTCCCTGAGGTCCCTGAGCCCCTGGAGTCCTGATCCACACTGTGGCCCCAGCGCCCCCTGCTGGTCCCGGGCAGCCCAGCCCCGCCCCCCGTCCTGCAGGGTTTGTGTCTGGGCTCACACCCGCTCCCCTCACTGTGTCTCTCGCACAGAAATACACGGCCGTGTCCTCGGGCCTCAGGCTGCCCATTTGCAGATACACCGAGTTCGTGGTGTTGTCGCTGGAGATGGTGAATAGGCCCTTCACGGAGTCTGTGTAGTTTGTGTAACCATCACTAGGATCAATTTGTGCAACCCACTGCAGCCCCTTCCCTGAGCCTGGCGGACCCAGCTCATCCAGTCATCACTGAAGGTGAATCCGGAGGCTGCACAAGAGAGACTGAGAGACCCCCCCAGGCAGCACCAAGTCTCCTCCAGACTCCACCAGCTGCACCTCACCCAGGACACCTGCAAACACAGACACAGCCCGTCAGGACATGGCTCTCGCCCACTGCTTCCCCCTCCTGCCCCCCCCCAGGGATCCTGCCCCCAGGAATCACCCCCTAGAAGCGCCACGAACAGCAGCCAGCTCAGCCCACGCTCCATGGCTAGTGTCCGCGTCCGTGCTGACCCGAGGGGACCCTGGGTGCGGGCTGGGCTCCTGTGCGGGCTGCAGGGCGGGCCGGGCTGGTTTTCAGCAGCAGGGGACGCCCTATTTGCATGTGTCCTGCTATATAGCAGCTCTGGCTGGGTCTGGGCAGAGGAGCCGCGGAGGGTCCTGGGACGTGGGGTCATGACACACGATGAGCAGGTCCCTTATTCGGGGCCAGAGCTGGTGACACTGAGCCCTGTTTCTTGCTGGGACGCAGGCCCAGGTGCTGGTGCTCACACGTGCTCTGTGGGGTCTTTTTCTCACCTGAGATCTTTGTAAGTTGTGGATCAGCCCTTTGTTTAATGTACCTTTCGCCACCACTTTCTCCCCTCCATAGAGAGTCTGTTTGTTTGTTTTTTTTTTTTTCTTTCTGTTTAGATGTGTTTGTATTTGAGTAGTCCCAGGTGATTGCTTTTATTTTTCTTCCCTTGTCACTGGCGCCTGGTCTTCTAAGGTATCAGCGATGCACGTGCTGGCGTGTCCCTAGCACAGTCACTGAAACCGGCTCCATGCTCAGGACAGTGCAGGTTTTTGTAAAATGTGTGGTATTTTGTCCGGAGCCGTCCGGAGTATGCGCAGTGTTGCACAACACGTGCCATCAATTAAGTTTCACTTTACCGTTTCGCCTGCTGAGAAACCACAGGTTTTTCCTGTTAATCAAATGAGACTGGGAGGTACGATGGGAGGAGCTACCAGGATATAACAAGAGAACCACGATAAGATCAGGAGGTTATTGCGAGGGTTACTGCGAGAGGAACAGAGAGAAGGTCAGGGAAGGTAGAAAGACAGGGAAAAGAAAGACATGGAAAAGTAAGAGAAGGAAAAGGAAAAATAAAGAAGCAACCACCAGCGTCAAGTTGTCTCAAGCCCCTCATTTCAGTCCTCAGCCCTTCTCTTTTCGTGCCTACGAATCCCGCGGGTCGGGACAGTATTTAGACAAGTGCCTATAACTGCGCTATGACTAAGGAAGCCCCTGCAGTCAGCAGAGCACAGACAGAGCCTGGATGGCGCCAAGGGAAGTGAGTCAGAAGGAAAAAGACAAATGCTGGATGGTCTGACTTACGTGTGGGTACAGGGAACGTGTCCCAGGGTCAGTCAGATCAACCTAGTCGTCAACTCTTGACATCTGGCTGCAGACCTGGGGCCAGCAGAGGGAGGATGGTGCTGGGTGGGGGCGGGAGGCAGCCCACGAAATGGGGTGTGGGTTTTGGGTCCCTGACTGGACGGTGTGAGAGGACACATTAGTAGAGATTTGAACAAATAACCTGTGATGGGTACAAAGGTGGAAACATACGTTTTCTCCTTAAACACAATAAAAACAGGTTCAGCAGGTCATGAGGATTGGAATCCTGTCAATTATCTTCTCTGATCACAATGGAAATTCACCAGGAATGGAAAACATGTGACTGTGGACACTGCACGAAACACGATGGACCCACCACAGGGTGAGTGAGAAGGTGGAACAAGGAATTATCTTGTACCCCAGAGTGGATTGTGGAGTCAGGACCCCCAGAGCCTGTGGACACCCCAACACCAACAGGGGGTCTGGATCCCCAGGGCCAGGACCTCATCACCAGCAAGAAGGGGCTCCATTAAATAACCTGTCATTGTAGCTGCAGCAATGACCAAGGCAGAACACGTGACTCTGAGTGACAGGAGCAGGAAGGAGACAAGGACACTTGGAGCCACGTCAGTGAGACACACGTGAAGGGACAGTTCACACACGCCATCGTGGCAGAGGGTGGGACTGAGAAAGGAGACATTGTTGACAACATCTGGGCCCCAGCTGGAAAAACAGAAGGAAACCCCAATAACCAGAAGGAGACAAGGAGGAGGAGAGGCCGCAGCAGACACCTGGAAAGAGGCTCCCCTGGGTCCCTCCCCTGGTCTGGGCAGCACGTTGGAGAAGCTGGAATAAACGGAGACCGTGTGAGAAGCATAAATCCTGCCCAGACAGAATCAGGAGAAACAGGACCAGGATAGACCAATGACAAGGGAGAGAATTGAACAGTCGTCCAAGTCCCCCCAAAAATAAAGGCACAGGGCCTGCTGGTTCCCCGGTGAGTCCACCAAACCCTCAAGGGGAACCAGTGTCCGTCCTGCTCTGGCCGTTCCCGAAACTCAGGCGGAGGCTGCGCTGCCAAGTGCCCAGCGTGAGGCCCCGGGATCCCGACGCGAGAGCAGACGAGGACGTCAGCACAGAAGAGACACTGCAGACCCGCGTCCTGAGAAGCACAGAGGAAAAAGCCTCAGCAGTGGAGTGAACAGCAGGTGCCGAGGAGCCTCCACAGCACCCAGGGGTGTTCACTCCAGGACACGGGAGGGATGGACGTGGACAGTCCGTCCAGGTCATTCTCCATCTCAGCAGATAGAGATGAAATCACGGACCAGATCAGCCGCTGCAGAGAAGGCAGCTGACAAGACTCACCCCGTTCATGGTCACGTCTCCCAGGGAGACGCGCGGAGGTGACGCGCCCCACAGGAGGGAGACCGTGTGCCCAGCCCACCCAGCAGCACCTCAAGGGGAGAGACGGAGGCTTCTCCCCAAGGCCAGGCCCGGCAGGGACGTCCGCGTGCCCCACACGGCTCAGCGTCCTGCGGGGAGACGGGAAGGATCCTCGTGTGAGAAGCGAGGGTGACGCTGCCCCTGTGGGCAGCAGACGTGGGGAGGGACATGGAGACCCTGACAGGCCCACGGAGACGGTGAGAAGCCACCATCAGCACAGTGAAGTACAGGCTCCAGACCCCGCGTGTCTGTGTGGAGAGGAAGGTGACGACCCGGGCCCAGTTCTCACGGGGTTGGCTGCTCTCGGCTGATCTCAGACTGTGTGTGTGTTTGTGGTCACGGCCTCCCTCACGTGCCCCCACTGGCTCCTCATCTCTGTGTCTCTGTGTCAGGTTCTCAGTTTTATGACATTTGCTTGAACAGAATCACTGTTTCCTCTCGGGAGCGGGACAGCAAGTCTTTCTTGAACGGGCCTCTCGGCCGCACACCCAGGTCAGGTCCCCACGCACGGAAATGGACGTTCTCTCCCGGGCGGCCTGTCAGGGGGACTCCTCTGCCTTGGGCGTTTGCGTCTCTGAGGCATTTGGATGGAGTCGGTGGCCCTGGCTGGTGCCCACACGACCTTCTGTCACGCGTGCAAATCCAGGGTCCACGGGGGGCCTGGATCAGGTGGGCCACGTCCCCGCAGAGGCCTGTCGGGTTTCCTGGCTGTGCATTAAATCTCCAGGTCTCTGGGGGTGACCCACACGTGCGCAACATGCAGTCTCCTCCCCGCGCGTGGGGGCCCCTCCCCGGGGACTTAGGGTCACGTTTTCTGTCTCCAGTTCCCCAGTTTTCTCTTGAAGATCCTACGAATGCCGTGAGACGTGCCCTGAGCGTGTGGTTTCGAGCTGGTGTGTCAGCAACATTATTTCACTCTATGTCCTGTCAGCCTCGTGTGACCTTCTCCACAGAACGAGGACGAGACGAGCAGCTGCGTCGTGACGGTGGACCCTGCAGACGAGCCTGCGCGTCAGCCGTGCTCCCTGCTGCTGGTGACCGCGAGGCGCCGGGTGACCGTCCTGCATGTCCCACGGAGACTTCGTGTCCGCTGTGGACGGACGGTTTTGTGTCGCGTCCCCTCTGTCTGCTTTCCTGTCTGCTTCACGGCCTGGGCTCAGACCTCAGCACCATTTGACGGGGAGGGACAAAGCGGACCAGGCTCCTTCCCGCCCTCGGGAAGAGGCCTCTAGTGGGTCCCATCCCGGGAGGTCCTGCTCGTTGGTGTCTGGAGGTTCATCCACAAGGTGAAGACTCACCTGTGTTCTCCGTGTCCGGGGAGGATTTCATGAGAGCAGGTGCTGGGTCTCCTCGAACTCTCCCGCCTCTGCTGACGTGGTCCCCGCGCTGCTGCTTGGGCTGTTTCTGTGGACACCACAGTTCAGACTCACACAGTCATTGACCCCTCAGATCCGCTCGCACACGCGTGTTCCCTTTTCATATAGTAACTGGTGAAATTTCAACATGGAAATCCCGGCTCCCTGGAGTCTCCTGAGCCCCTGGAGTCCTGATCTCACCCTGGGGTCCCTGAGCCCCGCCGGTCCCGGCACCCCCAGCCGCCCTCCTGTCCTGGAGGGGGTGTGTCTGGGCCACCCGGCTCCCCACTGTGTGTCCCCCACAGTCCCACGCGGCGTGTCCTCAGTCTCGAGTGCTCGCTGCTGAGTGAACTCGCTCCTGGAGTTGTCCAGGGTGATCGTGAGCCGTGAGCTCAGAGCTGATTGTAGCTCGTGCCTCGTCACCCCTGTCACCCCCGCCCACGGCAGCCCCTTTCCCTGCGCCTGGGGTCTGCTCACCCCACAGCTGGACTGAGGCCCCGGAGCCAGCACAGGGAGGCGCTGCCCGCCAGCTCCCAGGGGCCGCCCGCCCAGGCGTGTCTGGACTCGCGTCTCCGTACGCGCCCCTTGGCCCTGGCGTCTGCTGCCCCCCATCCCTGGGGAGATCTCGCTGCCCACCCGGGACAGCGGCTCCTGCCCAGGCCTCTGGGCCCGCCGTCGCCCACCCCCTGTGCCGGCGAGTGACCGTCCACCATGGGCTGTCAGCAGGAGCCGGGCCGCCAAGGCTCCCCTGGTTCTGACGGACAGTGGACCCGAGTCCAGCAGTTCCTGGCGCGTGAGTGACACAAGCTGCAGGCCACGTCCCTGCCGCCCAGCAGCCTGAGCAAACTATCCCGTGGCGCCCCGGAGCAGGGTCAGCCTGCTGCCCCCAGAGGACAGGTATAGAAACCCGAAGGCCGGTCATGTCCCTGGACCTCCAGTGCTGACCAGGGACCTTTCAGACAAGGAGTCCAGGTCTGGCCAGGATAGAGACACACACAGAGTCCTCAGACCCCGTCCCTGCCAGCTGCCAGGGGACTGTCTGCACACGGGGTCAGGGTCAACTCCTGGGCCCTGCATTCAGGACATTGGTCAGGATACCACACCGGCCTTCCTGTAGGCCCCTCAGACTCTGTGACAGCGGTGTAGACACCACAGTGATCTGATCCCACTGTGTCTCGGGACCAGAACAATCAGTTTTTCTGACACATTTCAAAGGCACAGATGTTATCAACAGATGGCACAGGGGAAGTGACCCCAGGCTTGACTCGAGGAGGACAGAGGGATGGACACCCATTAGGCGAGGGCACGGGTCGACCTTAGAGGGCAGGTCCAGGCTGAAGGTCACGTCCCTGTCCATGTCCTCCCACAGCCATGAGCTGAGTCCAGGGCTGTGAGCTCGGGGCGCCCCCTGGTGGTGGGCCTGGGTGCTGCCCCCTCACGGCCTGCAGGGTCTGTGTCTGGGCCACACCCACCCCTCCCTGAGTCCCCCCAGTATTAGTAACAGACACCTGGACAGGTGAGGGTCTCGTCCCTGGGGAGGTCTCACCTGTGCAGAGTCACCTCCTCCTTGGGGCTCCCCTGGAATGTGGGGAGCGGGAGCCTCTCAGAGGAGAGCAATGGTGCCCTGGGGAGCTAGGATCTTGCAGAGGGAGCCCCAGACAGGAAGCCCCTGTCACAACAGCCTCTGAGCATCTGCATGGTGACAGCTGTGAGGCCTCAGCCCTCTGGTGGAGGGAGACTCAGGTGGGCGTGTGGGGGAGGGACCCTCACCTGGGCCCAGCTTCCTGGTGGATCAGTCAGATGCAAACTAAGGAGAAGAGAGGACAGAGAAATTATAGGAATGTACAAGGGGGAATGACATTCGTGGTATATTTCAATGTCTTATATTTTCTAAGTGGGAGAAAAACGTGTATCTCACCAGCCAAGTCCTGCCGAGTCCTTTCTTAGGGGATCGTTCAGGACGCATGAGGGTCAGAGGGCAGGGTCTGGAAGGTGCTGACCCGGAGCCACCACTGCTTGAGGTTATGTCCCTGTGTCCCTTGGCGTTCAGCCAGACCGGTCTTGCAGTTACGGAGAGAGAAGGAAACACAGATTCATTGCAGCTGCCAGGGGACCATCCACACAGGGGCTCATGGCTCAGTTCCCGGGTCCTGGATCCTGGACCCTCATCAGTAGTCCACACCGGTCTTCCTGTGGGCCCCTGGGACCTGGTGACAGGGGTATGGACACCACAGTGATCTGATCCCACTGGGTCTCAGGACCCGAACAATCAGTTGTTCTGACACATTTCAAAGTCACAGGTGTTATCAGCAGATGGCACTGGGGGAGTGACCCCAGGCTGGACCCGAGGAGGACAGAGGGATGGACACCCACCAGGAGAGGGAGGGGTCGGTCTGGACAGCATGTCAAGGCTGAGGTCACGTCCCTGTCCATGTCCTACAACAGCCATGAGCTCTGGGCTGTGAGCTCGGAGCGCCCCCTGGTGGTGGGCCTGGGTGCTGCCCCCTCCTGTCCTGCAGGGTCTGTGTCTGGGCCACAACCGCCCCTCCCGGGGTCCCCCCAGTAATAGTAAGTACCAGACACCTGGACAGGTGAGGGTCTCGTCCCTGGGGGGTCTCACCTGTGCACAGACAGTCACCTCCTCCTTGGGGCTCCCCAGGAATGTGGGGAACAGAGATTCTGAGAGGAGAGCAATGGTGCCCTGGGGAGCTGGGGTCTTGCAGAGGGAGCCCCAGAGAGGAAGCCCCTGCCCCACCCAACGCCTGCACCTGCTCCCGGCTGTGCTCTGAGCTCTGAGCCTCCTGGGCCTCCTGGAGTCCCTGAGGCCCTGGGGTCCTGATGTGCCCCGGTGGACCCCCAGCCCCGCCCCCCGTCCTGCAGGGTTTGTGTCTGGGCTCAGACCTGCTCCCCTCACTGTGTCTCTCGCACACTAATACACAGCCGTGTCCTCGGGCCTCAGGCTGCTCATTTGCAGATACAGCGAGTTCTTGGCGTTGTCTCTGGAGACGGTGAATCGGCCCTTCACGGAGTCTGCGTAGTTTGTGCTACCATCAGGATAAGTGTATGCAATCCACTCAAGCCCTTCCCTGGAGCCTGGCGGACCCAGCTCATCCAGTCGTCGCTGAAGGTGAATCCTGAGGCTGCACAGGAGAGACTGAGAGACCCCCCCAGGCGGCACCAAGTCTCCTCCAGACTCCACCAGCTGCGCCTCACCCTGGACACCTGCAAACACAGGCACAGCCCGTCAGGACATGGCTCTCGCCCACTGCTTCCCCTTCCTGCCCCCCCCATCAGGGATCCTGCCCCAGGAATCACCCCGAGAAGAGCCACGAGCAGCAGCCAGCTCAGCCCACGCTCCATGACGAGTGTCCACGTCCGTGCTGACCCGAGTGGACCCTGGGTGCGGGCTGGGCTCCTGTGCGGGCTGCAGGGCGGCTTGGCTGGTTTTCAGCAGCAGGGGACGCCCTATTTGCATGTGTCCTGCTATATAGCAGCTCTGGCTGGGTCTGGGCCAGAGGAGCCGGGAAGGGTCCTGAGATGTTGGGGTCATGACACACGATGAGCAGGTCCCTTATTAGGGGCCAGAGCTGGTGACACTGAGCCCCTGGTACTTGCTGTGATGCAGGCCCAGGTGCTGGTGCCCACACGTGTTCTGTGGGGTCTCCTCTGGAAATGAGACCCGTGTGCACTGTGGGGTGAGTGGGGGATCCTCAGCCAGTGCTGAGAACAGTGTGAGGTCCCTGAACAGGAATGGACAGATGTCTGTGTGGTCAGCATCTCACCTGTGGTCAGCGTCTCACCTGTGGTCAGGTGTGCACTGGGAGTGGCATCAGGACAGGTGACAGCAGAGAGGTGTGTGGTTAATTCCCATTTCAGTGCCTCTTCCCAGTGTGGCTGCCCTGAGGGGGTGGCATCCAGTGTTCAGGGCTCTGATTTAGGATGGCCCTGGGTGGATGGACTCCCCTGTCCATCATAATGGGGTGTGCTCCACCCCCTACCTTTCGGCTCTTTCATTACCCATCACCTTTAAGGTCCCTCCGAGTCTCTCCATGATGGAAGCTCATGTCCTCATAGCTCAGGTGTGCAGGGCCTGGTGCACAGGGCACCGTGAGTGGACATTGAGGAAATAGTGTCACAGACGGACACAGAGAAGTTACTGTCCCAACAGCCTCTGAGCATCTGCGTGGTGACAGCTGTGAGGCCTCAGCCCTCGTGGGGGACAGAGACTCAGGTGCGTGTGGGGGAGGGACCCTCACCAGGGCCCATCTTCCTGGGGGTCACTCAGATGTAACTAAGGAGAAGGAGAACAGAGAATAAGGGGGTTTATACTGAGAGGAGGGGGTGGGGTTCGTGCATCTTTTGTCATGGACTTTAAAATAGGGAGAAAACTGTGCTCAGAATCGCGCCTGCTGCGGCCTGTGGGGACGTGGGTGTCGGGACGCCTGAGGGGGCCCATGGCAGGATGCAGACGGGGCTGCCCAGACCCAGCCCTGGCGCTGATCGTGTCCTTCACTCCTGGGCTTTCGGGCTGGCTGGGCCGGGAGAGGCGGAGGAGGAGAGAGACCCAATCTCCGCTCTGTGGCGGGAGGGCTGCGCCTCATGACGCCTGTTTCCTGGCCGGTCCGTGTGAGGGTGAACGTCAGAGAGAGGGTCGGACCCAACCTGGGGTGTCCAGGCACCGCACGTCCTCCCCCCGGGGGGAGTCTGCTGGGGACGCGGGAGAAGAGACAGGAGTCTCAGGGGAAACAGGCTCCTGCTCCCCGCGGGCGTGTCTGTGAGTCAGGAGAGTCTCCGCATCCCTGGAGTTGGATTCTCTAGACTCAGAGAGACAGTTCAAAGTGTGGGGGAGCAGGAGGAACCTCACCGACCGCAGAGTATTTTAGTGACAGTATTGTAAAGAATTGGAGTAGTTATTCCCTCAATACGGGAATAAATGCAACTTGGATAAATATGTTTTTTTAATATTTATTTATTTATACAAGAACTGGGGTACAGGGCACTGGTGCAGGAGGGTGAAATAATCCACCAGAGACAGAGCAGGGAGCAGAACAGGCAGAACACTTAAATACCCTGCTGAGGGGAGCAGCGGGCGAGAAAGGAGAGATCTATTGCCACACGTGGGAATCTCCCTGGTTGGGTGGGGATCGAAACGGCACCACGGAGGCTGAGGACAGCTTCACAGCACTGTGCTTAAACTGCTGCACCTCCAGGAGGCCCCAGCTTGCATAACTATTCTGAGAACTGCAGGTTACACACCCACACCAGCCCCACGTCCACGGGAGAAGCTGAGTCTCCCTCTCAGACCAGACGGGACGGGACGGCACGTCCACAGTCTCCTGTCACTCAGCTTTGTCCTGGGCATCCCCACGGGAGCGTCTGGGTGAGAAAAGACTTCAAGGAACCAGACTGGCCCCACACACTGCGGCCGTCACCCCCACAGAGGACACGCTCACCCCCAGGGAGACCAGGGGATTCCACCAGAGGAAATTGTCTAGCATCACAGTGACATCCCTCGTGGGGCAGGAGAAGGAGGAACACACAGAACACGGGGGATTCTGCTTGCGGGCAACCTGTCAGGAGACAGGGAGGGCGGAGAACACCCCACCTGCCGTCACCCCAGAACAAGGAGACCCCCGGGTGACATGGGGGGGCAGGACCCGCACAAGGAAATGGTGAAACTCTATTGTGAGGAAGTAAGAGACGAGGCCTGGAGAGTCCTGGGCCCTGCAATAAGCACTGACCGCGTGGAAAGGGCCCCGGCCCCCGTGCGCTCCGGGGACCACTGCAGTCTCTGTGAGGGCACAGTGGCCCCTGGACAGGACACAGAAAGACAATTGTCACTTCACAGGGGCCAGAGAAGGCTTGGAAGAGGCCAAACCCTCCTGAGAGAAAGAGAAAATAAAGGCCTCCCCGGGAGACACAGAGCTGGGAACATCCTGAGTCAGCATGGAAGAGGGAACAGCGTCAGTGGCACAGGACCCCAAAGTCTGCACTGTCCCCCCGTTCCTGAAACACAGTGTCCTTCTTCACGGGACAGGAGCAAAGTTTCATGAGGATCAGCGAGAAACACCAAGACGCTGAGCAGCAACAGTCCTGGGAACCCGGGAGACTCTGCAGAGGAGTCCACCTGAAAGCTCTCACGGCGGGTGCCCCCGTCACAGACACCAGAGGTCAGGCCAGGAGCCCCGGGACCCCAGTGCTGACCAGGGCCCTTCAGACAAGGAATCGGGTCCAGCCAGGACAGAGACACACGCAGAGTCCTCAGACCCCCGTCCCCACCAACTGCTAGGGCAATTCCCCACAGTAGTCAGGGCTCAGCTCTGGGGCCTGGATCCAGGACCCTCAGTGAGGGTTCCCCACTGGCCATCCTGAGGGCCCCTGGTACCTGTGACAGGGGTGTGGACTACATGGTGATCTGATACAACTGGGTCTTGGAACCAGAACAGTAAATCAGTTGTTCTGACACATTTCAAAGGCACAGACGTTATTCAACAGATTACACTGGGGGAGTGATCCACCGGCTGACCCGAGGAGGACAGGGGGATGGATACCCACCAGGAGATGGCAAGGTTGACCTGGAGGGTGGGTCAAAGCTGGAGGTCACGTCCCTGTCCATGTCCGCCCCCAGTCATGAGCTAAGTCCAGGACTGTGAGCTGGGAGCGCCCCCTGGTGGTAGGCCTGGGTGCTGCCCCCTCCTGTCCTGCAGGGTCTGTGTCTGGGCCACACCCGCCCCTCCCCGAGTCCCCCAGTAATAGTAAGTAACAGACACCTGGACAGGTAAGGGTCTCGTCCCTGGGGAGGTCTCACCTGTGCACAGACAGAGTCACTTTCTCCTTGGGGTTCCCCAAGAATGTGGGGAGCGGGAGCCTCTCAGAGGAGAGCAATGGTGCCCTGGGGAGCTGGGGTCTTGCAGAGAGAGCCTCAGACAGGAAGTCCCTGTCCCCCACCCCTGCACCTGCTACCAGGCTATGCTCTAGCTCTAAGTCTCCTGGGCCTTCCAGTGTCCCTGGGCCCCTGGAGTCCTGACATGCCCCAGTGGACGCATAGCACCCTTCCGTCCTGCAGGGTTTGTGTCTGGGCTCACACCCGCTCCCCTTACTGTGTCTCTCACACAGAAATACACGGCCGTGTCCTCGGACCTCAGGCTGCTCATTTGCAGATACAGCGAGTTCTTGGAGTTGTCTCTGGAGAAGGTGAATCGGCCCTTCATGGAGTCTGCGTAGTATGTGCTACCACCAGTGCTACTAATGGCTGCGACCCACTGCAGCCCCTTCCCTGGAGCCTGGCGGACCCAGCTCATGTCATAACTACTGAAGGTGAATCCTGAGGCTGCACAGGAGAGTCTGAGAGACCCCCGGGTGGCACCAAGTTTCCCCCAGACTCCACCAGCTGCTCCTCACCCTGGACACCTGCAAACACAGACACAGCCCATCAGGACACTGAGCTCGGCCACTGCTTCCCCCACTTTCCCCCTCTCTTCAGGGATCCTGCCCCAGGAATCACCCCTTAGAAGAGCCACGAGCAGCAGCCAGCTCAGCCCACGCTCCATGGCGAGTGTCCGCGTCCGTGCTGACCCGAGGGGACCCTGGGTGCGGGCTGGGCTCCTGTGCGGGCTGCAGGGCGGGCCGGGCTGGTTTTCAGCAGCAGGGGACGCCCTATTTGCATGTGTCCTGCTATATAGCAGCTCTGGCTGGGTCTGGGCAGAGGAGCCGGGAGGGTCCTGGGACGTGGGGTCATGACACACGATGAGCAGGTCCCTTATTAAGGGACAGAGCTGGCTACTCTGAGCCTCTGTTACCTTCTGGGACACAGGCCCAGGTGCTGGTGCTCACACATGCTCTGTGGGGTCTTCTCACCTGGGATCTTTGTATGTTCAGGATCTGCCCTTTGTCAAACTTGTCCTGTCACATAATTTCTCCCATTCAGTTCCCATCTCTTGTTTTTCCGACAGTTTCTTTCATTTTCAAAAGCATGTTAGTTTGATGTAGCCCGTGTGTTAATGTTCATTTTGCTGCTCTTGTCGTGGGAGCCCCGTCCTCAATATATCCACTAGGGCAATACCAAGTGTTGGTGCCTCTTCCCTCCTGTGCTGATGCCGCCCTGTTGGCACAGCCGGGATGTGGAACTGAGGGCAGGGGATGGATCTGGACTGAGGTGTGTTTGGACAAGTGCTGACAGCTCAGCTGTAGCAAAGGACGGATCCTGCATGTGCAGCAACATGGAGGACCCTGAGGGGGGATGTCAGGGAAATGATGAAGAAAAGACAGACATCATTGATCTCAGTTCCTGCGGGTGCAGAGAAGCGGAGTAGAGCGTTTTCAGAACCGGGGACAGTGAACTCCTGACATCAGTGGCAGAACTGAGACCACCAGAGGGGACACTGGTTGCCGGGTGGGGGAAGTGGGTCTCATGGAATGGGGTGCTGGGCCAGGGCATGGAGGGTGTGAGGGCACATGTATGAGTGTGGACCCGGGACCCGAGGAGCAGACGCGAGGATGTGAACCCGCTTTTCCCCAGAGGATAATGAATAGCAGGTGCCACACGTCATGACGTGGGGATCGTGTCTGTGTCGTCCCCGGGCACAGGGGCCCCAAACTGGGACTTGTCCTCACGGGGAGAGCCTGAGAAACGTTCCCAGGGGAGACCGTGACGACCCCGCGCCCTGACGGTGGCTCGTGGGGGATGGAATGAGACACGTCCCCGCAGAGACAGAGCAGGTGGAGTCACGACCGTGGCCAGAGCCTGTGACTCGGCCAACACCCCCCAGGGAGGGACAGAGCAGGCCTGACCCACGGGGACACAGGGGAGGCTCGGTGATTAGACGGACATTGTCCCTGAAGCAATTATCCAGAAGCTGCTGAAAACGGTTTTAGAAATTCATTTCAAATACTCAAAAAAATCCACAATTTAATGCGGAGCAATTGAATTCCAACGCCAGCGGAGGGAAGGAAACACTGTCCAGGGCAGAAGAAAACGGACAAACAAGTGAAACCACAGCTGAAACACGCAGGGAGACAGAAGGTGGTGCTGGAGGAAGAAGCATCACACACGCCTGTGCTCAGCACCACAGCGGGAGACGCAGATAAACAGGAGGCGACACGGAGGAGGAGACGCGGCCACAGACCCTGGAGAGGGAGGGTCCTGGGGGCTCCGGGGTCGTGTCTGGGCCGGCAACTGGGAGGAGCAAGAAACAGACGCACAGAACCTCAGGCGCAAACACCCCCTCAGGCCAGAGTCAGGAGGACAGAAACCCACGGACCAGCTGCCAGCAGGACAGTGGACACAGGATCCCGAGTCTCCCCTCACAGCACCACGGGGCCTGCGGGTCTTATTCGTGAGCCCCGACGCCCGGGGAACCCCGGCCCGAGCTTCTCCCTCCGCAGGGACCCGGGGGGGCCGCGCTGCAGGAGCAGGTCAAGAGGCCCCGGGGTCCCGACCCTGAGACAGACAAGGACGTCGCCCCGGCAGAGACACCGCAGACCCGCGTCCCGACCCCACAGACGCAGGAGCCTCCACAACGTCTGAGCAAACGGGGCTCTCACCCCGCGGAGACACCCCGCGTCTCACATCGGGGAGACGGGAAGGATCCTCGTGTGAGAAGCGAGGGTGACGCTGCCCCTGTGGGCAGCAGACGTGGGGAGGGACACGGAGACCCCGACAGGCCCACGGAGACGGGGAGAAGCCGCGTCAGGGCAGGGATGTGCAGGTCCAGACCCCGCGTGTCTGTGGGGAGGAGAGGGCTGAGGCACTTGGGGCATTTTTGAGCGGGCCCGCGGGTGGGGACTCCCGCGTGTTCTCGGCAGGGCGGCCCCGCCCCGCTGAGCCGGCGGCTGAGCCCTCGCGGGGTCCCCCTCAGGGCACGGGCTCGCCAAGGTGGCGGGCGTCCCTGCCGCCATTTTGCCGTGGGAGGGCGGCGTCATCACCCCCCCCCCCGCCCCGTGCTTCAGGCCTGTCGCCCCGCGCCCGGGCCCTGACGATGGGTCCGGCCCTCGGCGGAAGCGCACCTGGGCAGGAGAAGCCGCGGGGCCCGGGAGGGGGGGCAGGGGAAGGGCTGAGGGGACGGGGAGCCAGCGAGGAGCGGAGCCCGACTCTGCTTCCCACGCTTCCCGGCGCGGGGCAGGTTCCCACAGCGGCCGCGGGCGCAGCCTGGAGGCCCCGCGGCGGACGCCGCCCGCCCTGACCCCCCCCCCCCAGCCCTGCCTGGAGGGGACGCGGCGGCCACGTGTCCCGAAGCGGGTGCCACGTGACCGAGACCTGGCGCCGCGGGTCGCAGGCACGTGACCAAACTGTGTGGGGCGGGAGCCACACGGGCCCCTGTCACGTGCGCTGGGCGCGGGTGCCATGTGACCGCCGCCGCCGCTACCCGGCCTGGAGTTGGAGATTCCTCCGCGCGCGCGAAGGAGAAGCTGCGCCTGCGCGGGGGAGAAAAGGGCCGCGTCCGCGTGGCGCGTCCGGCCGCCCCTCGCGCCGGGCTTGGCCTCTGAGGGCGGCGGCGCCGGGAGAGCCGGTGCTGGCGACGTTCTCAAGGAGCCGCCCTGAAGCGCACACGAGGTGCGTCCCTCAGCCCCCCCTTCAGCTGCGCCCCGACACCCGCAGCCGCTGACCCCGGGCCGGCGCCGGGGCCTTCCCTGGGCCCTTCCCTGGGCCCCTGTTTCCTGCCGCGGGGTGACTGCACGTGGGTCCGCCGCCCCCCACCCCGCCGGGCCTCGGCGCCCTCTGGGCTTCAGCGGCTTCATCATTCTGAGCCCCCCCGCCCCCCTGCCCCTTCCCTCCCCCCACTACCCCTGCCCGCCGCCCCCCCACCCCCCCCCCTCCCTCTCCCCCGACCTCGCCTCACTGGTCAGCGCCTTCATTTGCGCGTCTGAGAAAAACCATCTCCCAAACAGCCGCCGCGTCTTCCCCACAGGGTGAGTTATTTGAAAATAAGTTAAGCCAAGGGATCTGCGGTGTCCGGCTGGAGGAGGAGCCCAGACCCGCGAGGCCCTCGGCTCGGCTCGGCTCCGCCCTGCGAAGGAACCACGGACTGTCGGACTCTTGGCTTCTGGTCTGGCGTCCCCCGCACCGGCCCTGGCACCCAGTGGGGCCTCAGAAAACATCCGGGAAATGAGTAAGTGGGGAAAGCCCTGGCCTGGCCTGGCGCCCAGTGGGTGAGGAATAATTGTGGGGTCTGAAGCTCCCCTGCGCTCTGGATGGCACCGGGCTGCAGCACACGGGGGTCCTCAGGAAGAACGAGTCCTGGGGTGGCCGGGTGCACGGAGCATCCACAGCACCCGCCCTGGGGGCCTCCACGTCAGAAACCAAGCGCTCCGGTGCTTTCCTGCGCCCGGCCATTGGCACACAGTAGGTCCTCCCGAAGCCCCCCCCCCCGCACCTGAATGCAAGTTCCCCCGGCATCCACCCGAGAGTCGCCGAAGGGGAGGGACAACGCACAGACGCTTCCTCCCAGGGCCGCGGACACCATCTAGGTCTCCGTGCACACTGGGTCCCCCAGAAATGCTGCGCTGGACTATTGAGCTGGACGCGCCCAGGCCGGAGCCCAGTGTCGTAACCACGCGGTCCAGCTCCTCCCTCTCGCCCAGTTCCCCGCCCCTGGCTGCGCACACAGTGGGTGCTCAGGAGACGCCAGCGGGGTGGCTGAACGGGTGAAACGAGACCCCAGTTTCCAGGGGCGGATTTCACTGAGGCGAGAGCCGGACGCCGGCGCCCCTCCCGGGCGGGAAGCGGCTTCTTTTCTCTGGGGCCCCTCACCAGCTTCCGCGCAAAGCTCTTTCTGGGTGTTTCCTCCGTGGGCACCCGCGGGTCTGCGCTGGTCTCCCCGGGGGACACGCGCGGACACGGCCGGCACGCGGCGGCCACGGCGCCCTCTCTCCCCCCGGCCTGTCACCGCCCGCGGGGCCGCGGACCCTCCGGACCCCCAACCAGCGCCGCGGGCTCCTGCGCCTCCACCCCGGTGCTGGGCAGGGCCGCGCGCCTGCCCCCGCCCCTGAGCCCGCGGGGAGGCCCCGGGGAGCCGCCCTGCCGCGGAGCCGCCCCGGGCCGTTCGCACCGCCCGAGGCCGGCATCAGAGGGGTCCCTGCACCCCAGCCCAGCGGACGCCGCAGGGGCGCGGGGGGCGGCCCTGTCCCCAGAGGCGCGGGGGGCCGCGCAGGCGGGGCCACCCCTGCACCCCAGCCCCCGGCGGGCGCCTCACACTCGCTCCCCATCCCGGCCGACGGGGAAGGGACTCCCGCCGCCCCGCTCCCCGGGCCCGGGCCTTGGGAGGGAAGCCCGGCCCTCGAGAGTGCAGCCGGCAGGGCTGATCCCGAGGAGGCTGTGGCCCGGGAGAATGGGCGGGTAGAGGGTGTCCAGGGAGTAGGGTCGGGTCGGAGTGGATGGACCAGCGGGCTGGGGGGGTCCGAGCCGGGAGCGGAGCCTGCACACTCCACCACCCGCCCTTCGGGAAATATCAGAACTGAGCCAAGAGGCAGGTGCACCGGGAAAATGTGTCTGAGTCCTGCCTGGCAGAAGAGAAACTGAGTCACCAGCTCAGGAGCCGCAGGGTCAGCGGGCCTGAAGGGGCTGGGTCTGCCTGTGGTGCAGAGGGTTGGGTGGGCGGCGTGAGCTGAGGTGGCCTCTGCCTGGAGATTGGTCTCTGCTGTGTCTGCACCTCTTGGCTCGGTTCCCCTGTGCTCCATGATTCTTGCACCTCCTGGTTTTTTCTCGTTGGCTTGGAGTGGTTCCTGTGATTGGAGCCATCTAAGTGTGTAGGGCTTAGGGCAGGAGGAGGGGGAGGGGTGGATGACTGTGAGTCTGAGCTGGAGTCTGAGGTCTTTGAGGATTTAGGACGATTTTCCTGAGCTGCCCTCACCCCAGTCTTGGAGCCAGTCATCTTCCAGTGTAATATGGGGAAAAGCTGTGGGCTAGCCACATGCCCAGCTCCTCCACCTTGGGAAGGCTTTCTCTGTTAGAAAATTGGAACCCGTAAAGATAGTCATAATGGCGGTCACTTATTGTGTGCTTACTTTGTGTCAAGTGCTGACGTGTTCCATTTAGTTCTCCCAACAATTCTATGGGTTAGGGATTGTTAGCTTTGTTTTGTAGATATGAAAACCGAAGCTCAGGAGGGACATATCATTTGTTCAGGATCACACTGCTAATAGGTGGCAGAGCTGGAAATTCTTCCTAAGTCTGACTCCAGAACCTATGGCCTTAATTACCGTACTAACCAGCCTTTAGGGCACACTCCCCAGCAAGAGAGGAGGGAGATGGTGATAAGTCCTAGGGTCCCAGCTCCCTGTTGTTGATTTTTACTTTGTGGCCATCAAAGACTTGCCCTGATCCAACCCACAGTCTTTCCTTATCTGATGCTGGTGTCTCTGGCCCCAGCCTGAAGGGCACCAAAGAAGTGGGCTGTGGCCATTCCAAGTGGCATTCCAAGAAGGCCATTTTCCTTCACACAGCGCTTGGGTGCTAGATCCTGGGGTCGGCTTTCAAGACAATTGCTGTTTTAATCCATCATTCATCCATCATCCTCCTTAATGAGTAACCTCCCTCCTCAGAGCTGGCCCTCAGGGTGCACGAGGCAGGATCTGTCAGCTCTGCAGGCCAAGCTCCCCTGAGGGCTCCCTGAGCCAGGCAGTGAGAGGCCAGTGGGACCATGACTGAGGCTGGTCCAGCCAGTCCCTGGGGACAAGGACTCTGCAATGGGAAAAACAGTAGACTTGGAGTTCTGAGAGTTTTCTGAGCTTCAGTCTTATCTGTTGTAGAGGTTACTAAGTCCTCTCACTTGGAAAGGTAAGAGCAGCACATGGGAAACATGTAAGGAGTCATTGTACAGAAGCGAGGTGCGGTGAAAGAGATTTCTTTTTAGAGGAAGGTGCTCCACGTTGCTCCTGGAACCAACGCCAGGGACAGTGGGCTGGGAAGCAGCAGGATAGCGCAGGCTAGACAGGGGGAGCTGCTTGACTGGGGTGTGTGGGGTGTGAGGACCTGGGAGGGAGGGAGTTTGATGTCCTTCCCTGGGCTCTCTGAAGACTCCAGAGCAGAGTACGGAGTCGGGCTCGGGGTGGGGCTGAGCCCCCAGCGCCACCTCAGCAGTGACTCTGTATGTGCCTCTCTTCCTTCTGCAGCTGCTGCCGCTCACCCCGTGTCTTCTGGCCGCTTCCCTCTTTGCTGCCCCTCCACATAGGCTCCCTCTCTCCACCTCCTGGGGACCATCATGAATGGTGCCCCTTCCCCAGAGGGTGGGGCCTCCCCTTCCCCTCCCCCCTTGCCACCGCCCCCTCCTCCTAGTTGGCGGGAGTTCTGCAAGTCCCATGCCCGGGCTGCTGCCCTGGACTTCGCCTGCCATTTTCGCCTCTACCTGGCCTCCCACCCCCAGTATGCAGGGCCAGGCGCTGAGGCCGCCTTTTCCCGCCGTTTTGCTGAGCTCTTCCTGCAGCACTTTGAAGCCGAGGTGGCCCGGGCCTCTGGCTCCCTCTCACCACCCATCCTGGCTCCCCTGAGTCCTGGTGTGGAGATCCCGCCACATGACCTGTCCCTTGAGAGCTGCAGGGTGGGCGGGCCCTGGCTGTGCTGGGCCCTTCTCGATCATCTGAGGACCTGGCCGGCCCCCTCCCTTCCTCGGTCTCTTCCTCTTCTACGACCTCCTCAAAGCCGAAGCTAAAGAAACGCTTCTCCCTCCGTTCAGTGGGTCGCTCCGTCCGTGGTTCAGTCCGTGGCATCCTGCAGTGGCGGGGGGCTGTTGACCCTCCTTCCCCAGCTGGGCCCCTAGAGACCTCGACAGGCCCCCCAGTCTTAGGTGGAAACAGCAACTCCAACTCCTCTGGTGGGGCTGGGACCATTGGCAGGGGACTGGTTAGTGATGGAACCTCCCCTGGGGACAGATGGACTCACCGTTTTGAGAGGCTGAGACTCAGTCGGGGTGGGGGGACCTTGAAGGATGCAGCAGGGATGGTGCAGAGGGAAGAGCTGCTGAGTTTCATGGGGGCTGAAGAGGCAGCCCCTGACCCAGCTGGAGTGGGCCGGGGGGAGGGGCAGCTGGGCCTACCTCAGGGGGAGGAGGGCAGCCTCAGTGGCAGAAGTGTCGCTTGCTGCTTCGGAGAGAAGGAGGAGGAGGAGGAGGAGGAGTCGCCTGGAGTTCTTTGTACCACCCAAGGTGAGGTCCGGTGGGGGGGTGGGGAGCGAGTGACTGAGCCACCAGAGTGGTGGCTGGGCCTGCAGATAGGCCGGGAGGCTTGCCCGCCCTTGCACATGGCTCTGTGTACTGTTTTTAAAGCTTACTCCTGGCTTTGGGTAGTAGCTGTGGGCAAGGACTAAAAAAATAGTCATTTGCTTTAGTCTAACTAGGGTGTAGAAGGAAGGATGGTTTCTGTGCACCAAATACCTGCCCTTCGCTCCCTCCCAACCTAGGCGTCCCGGCAGCGACTTAGCATCCCCTGCTCTACTATCACTGATGTGCGGACAGCCACGGCCCTGGAGATGCCTGACCGAGAGAACACATTTGTGGTTAAGGTAGGAGCCCTGTCCCCCTGCCCTCTTGGGGCACTTGTGTTGGGGAGAAAGCTGTTAGCAAACAAACAGGGGGCATTGGTGGAAGAAAGTGTAGGTGTCAGGTACCCTGAGAGTGTGTCCCTGAGGGCCACGGCTTTTCTGGGAGGAAGGAAGAGCAGGAGGATGCTCTGGTTGTTGGGGGAAGATGAAGGTCTCAGGACCCAGAAGTGGCCTTTGAACCTCCTCTTGTTCCTGTAGGTGGAAGGCCCTTCAGAATATATCCTGGAGACGGCTGACGCTCTACATGTAAAGGCCTGGGTGTCTGACATCCAAGAATGCCTGAGCCCAGGGTGAGGAACTTGACTTCTGGCTGTGAGAGATGCTGGGGGCGGGTGTGGGGAGCAGCTTTGTGCCTCTCACCTGGTGACTTGCCTCCCAGCACCATTTTTCTGTTTGTGCAGACCTTGCCCTGCTACCAGTCCTCGTCCCATGACCCTCCCTCTGGCCCCTGGGACCTCATTTCTTACGAGGGAGAACACAGACAACCTGGAGCCGCCTTGCCTCAATCACTCAGAGAGTCTGCCCAGCCAGGATCTGCTGCTGGGCCCCAGCGAGAGCAACGACCGTCTGTCACAGGGTAGGGTGGCGCCTTTGTACAAGCCCCTCTGTTAGGCCCAGGCCCTCTGTCCAGACTTCCAGGGCACCCCAGTCCTGCTTCTCAGCTGCCTACTCCCACTTCCATCCCCCAATGTTTTATCTTTTGTTCCTGAACATAGGAAGCCAGTTAGAACCATCAGATCACCACCACCATCATCTGAGTCCTAAGCAAACTCCTGTCCACCCGTCTGTGCCCAGCCTGACCCACTTTCCCATAAGTCTTGTACGGGCCACCACTCTGGCTAGACATTTCTCCAAGCTTCCAGAACATTTTATAGATGTCTTTGTTTTGCTCTTAAACTGTGTCTGCCTGCATTTGTGCCAGTATTTCTCAGCTGACTAAACACATGCATGTCCTGCTCACCACATAAACTCGCAGCTCACATTACAAGACTCGACTATACCTTTTCTTCCTGATCCTCTGGTTCAGCTTCACAGTAATTCAGCTTCATAGCATGCAGGCTGTATTCAGTGAATGAACAAATGAATTAGAGAATCTGAGCGCTAAAATGAACATTATAAGTTCCAATCTCCTTGTTTCTCAGGCTGCTAAGACCTTGTGGTGGTAAAGGGGTGGACGTGGCTTTTTTTGGGTCACCTGAGAGTCACTGACAAAGACGGGCTACGCCAGCCTGATAGCCGAGCGGCTGTTCTCTGTGCTTTCTCTACTTAGCTCTGAGCACTGACCATACCTGTAGGCCTGGACTGCCAGTCAGCAGACACTCAGGAATACCCTCGCACATGCCTTGCCCTGCGTTGGGCAGGGTGGGGAACACAGAGATGCCTGAGATGAGCTCTGTGCCCTCCATGGGCTCACAAGACATCCAAGTGGAAAGAGGAACTCGGGCATAGAGGCCTTGGGGGCTCAGAGGGGTAGGACCCTGGTGGAGTCAGGCTACACAGGGAGATGAGAGAAAAGAGTGTGGCTTGCACGAGCAGCCGTCAAGAACAGAGACGTGAGATGGGGAGAGCCCAGATTTGGAAAAATCATATGGGATGACTGGGCTCAAGCAGGGGATACATGAATACAGGTTGACTGAAGGTCAAGTCAGTTGAGTTGGGATTCCTAGGATTTCTAGCCCCAAGAGTTGAGGGCATTGTGCTGTAGGCAGGAAAAGGACCTATTTGTAAAGTGAAAATGCATGTGGGATTCTACCCCCACTTCTGCAACAATAGCTGTAAGTTCAGCTAGTGATGCAGAGAAGGCATAGGCGCGTTTGAGGCGAGGACTCCTCTGCAGTGACTGCAGTTCCCTCAGCACTGCAGGAAATCTAAGTTAGTCATCAATAAACCCATCAGGGGTCAATAAAACCTAAAGAAGGACCCAGGCACCAGCCTGGGGGGGCGCTGCTGGTCGGCTGCTGGTGTGACGTGTACCCAGGCAGAACAGTCCTGCCAAAGGGAGCTTCTGGAGTTCTCAACTCTGCTCACTCCCGGTTTTTTTTTTTTCCCCCCCCAGGAGCATATGGTGGCCTCTCAGACCGCCCCTCGGCATCCATCTCCCCCAGTTCTGCCTCTATTGCTGCCTCCCATTTTGACTCAATGGAACTACTCCCCCAGAGTTGCCCCCCCGAATGCCCATTGAAGAGGGACCCCCAGCAGGGGCGGTTCATCCCCTCTCAGCCCCTTACCCACCCCTGGACACTCCGGAGACAGCCACAGGTACCAGAGTTGTGAGTGTGTGTCTGCCTCCAGGCCCAGCTGCCTGACTCCCTGAAGCTATCTTGGCCTCCTGAGGCACTTGCCTGGGGGGCGGGGGTAGTAGGGTGGGAGTGACACACGAGGGGAAAGCAAGACTTTTCTTCCCCCAGGATGGGGGAGGCATCCCTGATCCCAGTTTCCCTCCTCTCTCCTTCCTGAAGGGTCATTCCTGTTCCAGGGGGAGTCGGAGAGGGTGAGGGGGACCAGCCCCTCTCAGGGTATCCTTGGTTCCACGGGATGCTCTCTCGACTCAAGGCTGCCCAGCTAGTGCTGGCGGGAGGTGCCGGCTCCCACGGTGTCTTCCTGGTACGACAGAGTGAGACAAGGAGGGGCACGTATGTCCTCACTTTCAACTTCCAGGGCAAGGCTAAGGTGAGTGACTAGAACAAGGCTGTGTTCCATGCAGCGAGCTTGCAGGCGGCGCGGGCACACTGCTGTCGGGGAGAGCGCTCTGTAACTGGCAGGGGCTTAGACTCCCGCTTCACCTGGCTCCTCCTACCCTCAGCACCTGCATTTGTCGCTGAATGAGGAGGGTCAGTGCCGGGTCCAGGCACCTGTGGTTCCAGTCCATTTTCGATATGCTCGAGCATTTCCGGGTGCACCCCATCCCTCTGGAGTCTGGAGGCCCCAGTGACGTCCCTTGTCAGCTATGTCGTATCCTCCCAGCGACAGCAGGGTGAGCAGAGCAGGTCTGCAGGGGAGGAGGTGCCCGTGCACCCAAGAAGTGAGGAGGTGTGTGTGCCAGAAAGATGGGGTGGGGGGCTGTGAGGAGGAAAGTGCTGTTAGGGGAGCAGGGTGGAGAAGGCCCCAGAGTGTTGGGGTTTTGGAGGGAAGAAGCACACTGAGAGGATGTAGGCAGGCAGAGGGCTCCTGTGGGAGCCAGGGAGGAAGCTAAGTCGGGCGGGTCATCCCCATTCCATCCAGCTCCTCTGTGCCATCATTTGTCTGTCTCCTAGGCCCATCCTCCCGCCTTGTCTTTGCCCTTCTTCACACCTTGCCTTTGGCCTGCCCTTCTTGGGGACACTCGGGCTGATCCCCTTCCTCCCCCCCATGTCTGATGTCCCTGTCTGATCTCTCCCTTTTCCCCACCCAACGTCCCATCTGTCCCCACATTGCCCCTCCCCCCCAGGCCGGGAGCAGGCCGGGAGCCATGCAGGGTGTGCGAGGGAGATCGATGCTACCCCGATGCCTCCTCCACCCTCATGCCCTTCGGAGCGAGTGACTGTGTGTAAGTGTGGTCCTCCTCTCCCTGCTGCCCATGATCCATCTTCCATGGATGGGGGGTTGTCGGGAGATGGGACGTGGGGGAGATAGCACATGGCTCCTGGGGGGATGAGCGAAGGGAAGGCCGCTGCAGGAGCTTGCCTCCATCCACAATCAGTCTGTCTTCTTACCATTCCTGTCTAGAACCGAACACCTCCCATGACCTACCCCAGCCCCCTGAACCCCCTTCATGGACAGATCCCCCACAACCTGGGGCAGAAGAGGCGTCGGGGGCGCCAGAAGTGGCGGCAGCAACCGCCGCAGCAGCCAAAGAGAGGCAAGAGAAAGAGAAAGCGGGCAGTGGAGGGGTCCAGGAAGAGCTGGTCCCCGTGGTTGAGCTGGTCCCCGTGGTTGAATTGGAAGAGGCCATAGCACCTGGCACGGAGGGCCAGGGAGTCTCTGGATCTGGTGGGGATCCTGGGGTGACCCTGATGGTGCAGCTCCAGCAGTTGCCACTAGGGGGCGATGGAGAAGAAGGGGGCCATCCCAGAGCCATTAGTAACCAGTACTCCTTCGTGTGAGGCACCCCATCCCACTCTTTCTCCACTCTTCTTGCTCTCCAGCCCTCGGTTGGTGAGATTGGGACTGGGTAAGGACAAAGAGGAGCAGTAGGAATCCCCTCCCACATGCTTCCTGACCCTTGAAGGCCAAGGGCATGTATGATGGTACAAGAAAAGGTTGACGAGCCCTGTTAACTCCCCAGTTCATACACTACAGGTGCCCTGTCCCCTCGGCAGGGGATTCGGCCTCCATTACCTCCCTGAGGGGCTCTATGGTCAGCCCCACCCCTGGGGGCCATTTCCCCATTAACCACCCCTCCCCAGCCCAAGGAAGGGTGCAGGGGAAGGGCTGTCAGTTATATTAAGGTGGTGGTTGGTTGTTTTAAACAAAATGGAGACGCATAACTAAAAGGATTTATCTCAGTTCCATCGTGATGGCTGTGGCCAGTGTTTGCGGTGGGGCCTGGGCCAGGCGGGTCAGGAAAGCAGCCCACTCAGTGTTGTCAGCGCCAGAGCTACGAGGCTGGGAAGCAGGGTCAGGTCGAGTCCCTGTTGCTCTCCAGCCTTGTGCTTCCCCCCGCTCTCCTCACGGGCTGTGGTGGTGGTCGAGCCGTAAGTGCAGAGCCGGACCCCTCTTCTGGGGTCTCTGGGCAACTTCCCTTAATGGGACAGGATGGTGAACAGCGGGGTTGCCAGTCTTCAGGGGCCTTTCCTGCTGTGGAGTCTCTGGTTAAGGCTTCCTACCCTAGGGAGAAAGCAGGCAGGGAGACCGCCGGGATTGGGCGGCAGGGCCATGGCGTCTGTGTGGGGAGAGGGCCCAGGGCAGGCTGACAGCCCCTCAGGCCCAGCGGGGAAGGAGGGAGGATGAAGGCAAAGAGCACCTGGCTTTGCCTGTTATTTACTCTGTTACCTGGGCAAGTTGTAGCATTCCCCGACTCAGGATACCGTGTGGGGACAGATCTGTGAAACGGGAGTCACATCTGGGTCAGAGCTGCTGACGTGATTGGCCTGGCCTGGGTGATGTTTCCACTGGAGTTCACAGATTGCCGGCTTCTCTTGAAATCAGAAGATCCAGCCTCACGGAGTTCATCTTCCACCTTGCCCTCTTTCCACCCACCTAAAAAGTCACATGACTTCTTGGCCCCTGTGGGCATTTGAGTGGCAGCGCTCCTCGCCTCCTCAGGGCCCTCCATTAAACCCAGGCTCCACCCTCTGAACTGAACTGTGATTTTGCTCTCCAACAGAGGGCACCCCTGGACTTCCCAGCTCTGGGGTGGTGGGCACCAACTAGGAGGGATGGGGTACTGCAGAATCCTACTTAAACTGCTTGGCCCGCTCACCTCCATCCAGCTCTGCCTCTTACCATCCTGCCTTTTGCTTTCCTTCCCAGGTGCCCCCCAGCCTCTGCCCCCACTTCCAGGAGGCCCTACCCACGCTTACGACCTTGCTATTCTGGGCTTTGTGTCCTATTGGGAGATGGACAGGAGGCAACTGGGCTCACAGGCCACCCAGGCTGAGGTAGAGTGGGGGAGTCTGCTGGCTCTCCCTGTTTTAGATGATCCCTGGGGCTCCCCTAAACCTGGGCCTCTGGAATCTGGGGATAGAGTTGGCCTTGAAAAGGGAGGAATGGTTTGGGGATCTGGGTGCTGCGTTCTTAAAGTGAGGGCAGTAAAGGCTGTGATATCTGTCTCCCTCCTGACTCACACACCCCCACTCCCCAGTTAGCAGGAACTGATCCTCCTCCTCTGGCAGTTCCTGGTGCTGTGAGGCTTCCCCCTTCCCTGAAACCCTGCCAGCTTGCCAGCTTTCAGGGACCTGCCTTCTGAAGATGGGTTGGGAGAGGTATACAGGGATACCCCCTACCCCACCAAAGATTTGGCATGTCTTGGCTAGAGACACCTAAGAGACTTTCCTTCTAAGTCTTTCTCAATGGGTGGTTGAACTGAAGTTTGAAATTGGCCAGGGACTGGCCTGGCTCTGCATTGATGTCCTTCAGAACGTGGCTCCCACACAGCCCTCATAGGAGAGAAGAAAATCTTCCAGCTCTGAACTTAGAGCTTAGAGACCCTGGGTGGGAGATAGTCAGCTTTCATTAGGCAGCCTTCATCCCCGATGGCGATTCTTTGGCAGCCTTGGCTGGGGCCCTTCCTCTCTGGCTTCAGTCCCCCTCTGGGAAGTTGGGGGTGGTAGAGATGGAGAACCTTAAAGGGCCCTGCTGGCAGCAGTGGCCTGTAAAGCCTCCTTTTCCTGGGTCTCTTGCTCGCAACTTCCTTGAAGCTGTGATCTCTGCAGTCTCTCCTCCATGTATGGGCATTCCTGCTCCTTTAAGACAGTGCCCCTGTCACTCCTCCAGGTGGTGGTGGGGAGAAGCCAGCCAGCCCCCAAAGCTTGGCACATGCTCTGCCTGGCTCTGGCCAGAGAAGGTGGGTGCTAGACCAGGTGGAGTTGCCTGTTGGTATGACCTGGACACATCCCATTGTCTGACCCCCCCTCCCACTAATGGGTCACAGCAGGATTCTGCTTCAGGGGAGGGGTTGGGAACCCTGTAAAGGGGGGGAAGGGAGGGAGGGAGGAGCACCGTGTCCTTAACTCACCCTGGAGGCTGCCCCTCCCCAAGCTCAGGGAGTAGAAGGGGTGAGTATGAGGGGAGCTGACTCCTTAAGTGCCAGCCACCCCATCCCTGTTGACCTACCCACTCCCCACAAGTGGGGTTTCCCTTTCTTTTGCCTGCCGTCTTCTGTGTCTCTCTCTACTGAGGAACTTGAGCACGAGAATAGCAAGCAGCCTCCAGGCCCTTTCCGAGGTCCGTGGCCTCATCATTCAGGGAGCAGGCCGAGATGGAGTTAGGGCTGGAGGACAGGGTCAAATGTGCTTCCCCTCACTGACCTTTCCCAGGATTCTCCATGAGCCTCTCTGCCCTCCTTGCCTCCCCTACCCACACCCTGTCTACCCTGTCTGCTCCTCCAGCAGCTGCCCTGATAGGAACCAAAAGGCCCTCATCCCCAAGCAGGGGTGGGGCCGGGGGTGGGGGGCTCAGAGCAGCTGCTTCTCTGAGGAAGCTGACGCCAAGGCCAGCCGCTCAGCAACAACTTGTGGCTTTGCACCCAGCCCTGGCCCCGTCCCCACCCCCTGGCTGCTCCCCCCCACCTCTGGGCTACCCCTTTTCCCACTGCACCTCAGACCCCCTCCTCTAACCCTGCAGCCCCCTCTGCTCCCCCAGGCTCTGGCTCTGTTCTGTCCTTTCCCCTAGACCTGCTGAGCCCATTCCTTGGGGCTGCAGCCTCTGCCTTATCCAGTGCCCCCAGGCCCCTCTCCTTGTGCCCTTCCGCTTGTCTCTTCCAGTGGGTTGAGCACACAACTGCACACCTCTGTACCCTTGACAGATACTCGGGACCAGAGTGCATTGCAAACCACACACCACCTCTGTAAACCCTGGGCTAAAGAGGCACAGTGTGGGGTGAGGTGACCCTCAATACATGACTTGGGGGACCCTACCCCATCCTGAGACATCTCTCCCTCTCTGCCATCAGCACATTCTGTAGCCTCTTGGGTTACCCAGCTGCCTGGGTATCCCATTTTCTTGTAGGGGGGGGGGATTCCCTGTCGGGGATGGGGGAACCCCTGAAGGCCATGTTCTCAGAGGCTCAGTAGAGCGATGATGGGGGGGAGTTTTAGGGAGAGAGGGCAGTCAGTCCTGGCTTTGATCACAGGGCCTGGACACTAAATCCCTTGTTGATGGC
>NW_023601104.1:103568263-103603910 GCF_014898055.3 Talpa occidentalis
GTGAGCGACACAAGCTGAAGGCCACATCTACAGCCAGCAGCCTGAGCAACTGTCCTGTGGCGCCTGGAGCAGGTCAGCCTGCTGCCCCAGAGGACAGGTATAGAAACCCGAAGGCCGGTCATGTCCGTGGACCTCCAGTGCTGACCAGGGGCCTTTCAGACAAGGAGTCCAGGTCTGGCAGGACAGAGACACACACAGAGTCCTCAGACCCCGTCCCTGCCAGCTGCCAGGGGACTGTCTGCACACAGGGTCAGGGTCAACTCTTGGGCCCTGCATTCAGGACGTTGGTAAGGATACCACACCGGCCTTCCTGTAGGCCCCTCAGACTCTGTGACAGCGGTGTGGACACCACAGTGATCTGATCCCACTGTGTCTCGGGACCAGAACAATCAGTTTTTCTGACACATTTCAAAGGCACAGACGTTATCAACAGATGGCACTGGGGGAGTGACCCCAGGCTGGACCCAGGACAGAGGGATGGACACCCACCAGGAGAGGGAGGGGTCGGTCTGGACTGCATGTCAACGCTGAGGTCACGTCCCTGTCCATGTCCTACAACAGCCATGAGCTCTGGGCTGTGAGCTCGGAGCGCCCCTAGTGGTGGGCCTGGGTGCTGCCCCCACCTGTCCTGCAGGATCTGTGTCTGGGCCACAACCGCCCCTCCCGGGGTCCCCCAGTAATAGTAAGTACCAGACACCTGGACAGGTGAGGGTCTCATCCCTGGGGGGTCTCACCAGTGCACAGTCACCTCCTCCTTGGGGCTCCCCAGGAATGTGGAGAACGGAGATTCTGAGAGGAGAGCGATGGTGCCCTGGAGAGCTGGGGTCTTGCAGAGGGAGCCCCAGACAGGAAGCCCTGCACCACCAAACGCCTGCACCTGCTCCTGGCTGTGCTCGGAGCTCTGAGCCTCCTGGGCCTCCTGGAGTCCCTGGGCCCCTGGGGTCCTGATGTGCCCCGGTGGACCCCCAGCCCCGCCCTCCCGTCCTGCAGGGTTTGTGTCTGGGCTCACACCCACTCCCCTCACGGTGTCTCTCGCACAGTAATACACGGCCGTGTCCTCGGGCCTCAGGCTGCTCATTTGCAGATACAGCGAGTTCTTGGCGTTGTCTCTGGAGACGGTGAATCGGCCCTTCATGGAGTCTGCATGGTTTGTGCTACCATCAGGATAAGTGTATGCAATCCACTCAAGCAAGGAGTGGAGAGGAGAGACTGAGAGAACCCCCCAGGCGGCACCAAGTCTCCCCAGACTCCACCAGCTGCGCCTCACCCTGGACACCTGCAAACACAGACACAGCCCGTTAGGACATGGCTCTCGCCCACTGCTTCCCCTCCTGCCCCTCCTCAGGGATCCTGCCCCAGGAATCACCCCTAGAAGAGCCACGAGGAGCAGCCAGCTCAGCCCACGCTCCATGGCAAGTGTCCGCGTCCGTGCTGACCCAAGTGGACCCTGGGTGTGGGCTGGGCTCCTGTGCGGGCTCCTGTTAGGGTTAGGGCTGTTTTTCAGCAGCAGGGGATGCCCTATTTGCATGTGTCCTGCTATATAGCAGCTCTGGCTGGGTCTGGGCCAGAGGAGCCGGGAAGGGTCCTGGGATGTTGGGGTCATGACACACGATGAGCAGGTCCTTATTAGGGGCCAGAGCTGGTGACACTGAGCCCCTGTTACTTGCTGTGATGCAGGCCCGGTGCTGGTGCTCACACGTGCTCTGTGGGGTCTTCTGTGGAAACGGGAACCATGTGCACTGTGGGGTGAGTGGCGGATGCTCAGCCAGTGCTGAGAACAGTGTGAGGTCCCTGAACAGGAGTCGACAGATGTCTGTGTGGTCAGCGTCTCACCTGTGGTCAGGTGTGCACTGGGAGTGGCATCAGGACAGGTGACAGCAGGGAGGTGTGTGGTTAATTCCCATTTCAGTGCCTCTGCCCAGTGTGGCTGCCCTGAGGGGGTGGCATCCAGTGTTCAGGGCTCTGATTTAGGATGGCCTTGGGTGGATGGACACCTCTGTCCATCATAATGGGGTGTGCTCCATCCCCTACCTTTCGGCTCTTTCATCACCTTTAAGGTCCCTCCGAGTCTCTCCATGATGGAAGCTCATGTCCTCATAGCTCAGGTGTGCAGGGCCTGGTGCACAGGGCACCGTGAGTGGACATTGAGGAAATAGTGTCATGGACGGACACAGAGAAGTTACTGTCCCGACAGCCTCTGAGCATCTGCGTGGTGACAGTTGTGAGGCCTCAGGCCTCGTGAGGGACGGAGACTCAGGTGTGTTGGGGGAGGGACCCTCACCTGGGCCCATCTTCCTGGGGGTCACTCAGATGTGAACTAAGGAGAAGGAGAACAGAGAATAAGGGGGTTTATATTGAGAGGAGGGAGTGGGGTTCGTGCACCTTTTTATCATAGACTTTAAAATAGGGAGAAAACTGTGCTCAGAATCGCGCCTGCTGCGGCCTGTGGGGACGTGGGTGTCGGGACGCCTGAGGGTGCCCAGGGCAGGATCCAGATGGGACTGACCAGACCCAGCCCTGGCACTGATCGTGTCCCTTCATTCCTTGGCTTTCGGGCCGGCTGGTCCGGGAGAGGCAGAGGAGGAAAGAGACCAAATCTCCGCTCTGTGGCGGGAGGGCTGCGCCTCATGACGCCTGTTTCCTGGCCGGTCCGTGTGAAGGTGAACATCAGAGAGAAGGTCGGACACAACCTGGGGTGTCCAGGCCCCGCACGTCCTCTCCCCGGGGGGAGTCATCGGGGACGCGGGAGAAGAGAAAGGAGTCTCAGGAGAAACAGGCTCCTGCTCCCCGCGGGCGTGTCTGTGAGTCAGGAGAGTCTCAGAGTCCCTGGAGTTGGATTCTCTAGACTCTCAGAGAGACAGTTCAAAGTGTGGGGGGAGCAGGAGGAACCTCACCAACCGCAGAGTATTTTAGTGACAGTATTGTAAAGAATTGGAGTAGTTATTCCCTCAATACGGGAATAAATGCAATTTGGATAAATACATTTTTTTAATATTTATTTATTTATACAAGAACTGGGGTACAGGGCACTGGTGCAGGAGGGTGAAATAATCCACCAGAGACAGAGCAGGGAGCAGAACAGGCAGAGCACTTAAATACCCTGCTGAGGGGAGCAGTGGGCGAGAAAGGAGAGATCTGCTGCCACACATGGGAGTCTCCCTCTTTGGGTGGGGATCGAAAGGGCACCACGGAGGCTGAGGACAGCTTCACAGCACTGTGCTTAAACTGCTGCACCTCCAGGAGGCCCCAGCTTGCATAACTATTCTGAGAACTGCAGGTTACACACCCACACCAGCACCATGTCCACGGGAGAAGCTGAACTCTCCCCTCTAAGACCAGTCGGGATGGGACGGAACGTCCACAGTCTCCTGTCACTCACCCTTGTCCTGGGCATCCCCACGGGAGCGTCTGGGTGAGAAAAGACTCCAAGGAAAAGGACTGGCCCCCACACACTGCGGCCGTCACACCCACAGAGGACACGCTCACCCCCAGGGAGACCAGGGGATTCCACCAGAGGAAACTGTCGAGCATCACAGTGACATCCCTCGTGGGTCAGGAGAAGGAGGAACACACAGAACACGGGGAATTCTGCTTGCGGGCAACCTGTCAGGAGACAGGGAGGGCGGAGAACACCCCACCTGCCGTCTCCCCAGAACAAGGATACCCGCGGGTGACATGGGGGGCAGGACCCGCACAAGGAAACAGTGAAACTCTGTTGTGAGGAAGTAAGAGACGAGGCCTGGAGAGTCCTGGGCCTGCGACGAGCACTGACCGCGTGGACAGGGCCCCGGCCCCCGTGCGCTCCGGGTACCACTGAAGTCTCTGTGAGGGCACAGTGGCCCCTTGACAGGACACAGAAAGACAATGGTCACTTCACAGGGGCAGAGGAGGCTTGGAAGAGGCCAAACCCTCCTGAGAGAAAGAGAAAATAAAGGCCTCCCCGGGAGACACAGAGCTGGGAACATCCTGAGTCAGCATGGAAGAGGGAACAGCGTCCGTGGGCACAGGACCCCAAAGTCTGCACTGTCCCCCCGTTCCTGAAACACAGTGTCCTTCTTCTCGGGACAGGAGCAAAGTTTCGTGAGATTCAGCGAGAAACACACAAGACACTGAGCAGCAACAGTCCTGGGACCCGGGAGACTCTGCAGAGAAGGGTCCACCGAGAGCTCTCACGGCGGGTACCCCCGTCACAGACACTAGAGGTCAGGCCAGGAGCCCCGGGACCCCAGTGCTGACCAGGGCCCTTCAGACAAGGAGTCGGGTCCAGCCAGGACAGAGACACACGCAGAGTCCTCAGACCCCCGTCCCCACCAGCTGCTAGCGCAATTCCCCACAGTAGTCAGGGCTCAGCTCTGGGGCCTGGATCCAGGACCCTCAATGAGGGTTCCCCACTGGCCTTCCTGAGGGCCCTGGTACCTGTGACAGGGGTGTGGACTACATGGTGATCTGATCCAATTGGGTCTTGGAACCAGAACAGTAAATCAGTTGTTCTGACACATTTCAAAGGCACAGACTTTATTCAACAGATTACACTGGGGGAGTGATCCACCGGCTGACACGAGGAGGACAGGGGGATGGACACCACCGGGAGAGGGCAAGGTTGACCTGGAGGGTGGGTCAAAGCTGGAGGTCACATCCCTGTCCATGTCCTCCCACAGCCATGAGCTGAGTCCAGGGCTGTGAGCTCGGAGCGCCCCTGGTGGTGGGCCTGGGTGCTGCCCCCTCCTGTCCTGCAGGGTCTGTGTCTGGGCCACACCCGCCCCTCCCCGGGTCCCCCAGTAATAGTAAGTAACAGACACCTGGACAGGTGAGGGTCTCGTCCCTGGGGAGGTCTCACCTGTGCACTTTCTCCTTGGGTCACTTTTCTCACTTTCTCCTTTCCCCAAGAATGTGGGGAGCGGGAGCCTCTCAGAGGAGAGCAATGGTGCCCTGGGGAGCTGGGGTCTTGCAGAGAGAGCCTCAGACAGGAAGTCCCTGTCCCCCACCCTGCACATGCTACCAGGCTATGCTCTAGCTCTAAGTCTCCTGGGCTTTCCAGTGTCCCTGGGCCCCTGGAGTCCTGACATGCCCCAGTGGACGCATAGCACCCTTCCGTCCTGCAGGGTTTGTGTCTGGGCTCACACCCGCTCCCCTCACTGTGTCTCTCACACAGAAATACAGGGCCGTGTCCTCGGACCTCAGGCTGCTCATTTGCAGATACAGCGAGTTCTTGGCGTTGTCTCTGGAGATGGTGAATCGGCCCTTCATGGAGTCTGCGTAGTATGTGCTACCACCAGTGCTACTAATGGCTGCGACCCACTGCAGCCCCTTCCCTGGAGCCTGGTGGACCCAGCTCATGTCATAACTACTGAAGGTGAATCCTGAGGCTGCACAGGAGAGTCTGAGAGACCCCCAGGTGGCACCAAGTCTCCCCCAGACTCCACCAGCTGCTCCTCACCCTGGACACCTGCAAACACAGACACAGCCCGTCAGGACACTGAGCTCAGCCACTGCTTCCCCCACTTCCCCCCTCTCCTCAGGGATCCTGCCCCAGGAATCACCCCCTAGAAGAGCCACGAGGAGCAGCCAGCTCAGCCTACGCTCCATGGCGAGTGTCCGCGTCCGTGCTGACCCGAGGGGACCCTGGGTGCGGGCTGGGCTCCTGTGCGGGCTGCAGGGCGGGCTGGGCTGGTTTTCAGCAGCAGGGCCGCCCTATTTGCATGTGTCCTGCTATATAGCAGCTCTGGCTGGGTCTGGGCAGAGGAGCCGGGAGGGTCCTGGGACGTGGGGTCATGACCCACGATGAGCAGGTCCCTTATTAAGGGACAGAGCTGGCTACTCTGAGCCTCTGTTACCTTCTGGGACGCAGGCCCAGGTGCTGGTGCTCACACATGCTATGTGGGGTCTTCTCACCTGGGATCTTTGTATGTTCAGGATCTGCCCTTTGTCAAACCTGTCCTGTCACATAATTTCTCCCATTCAGTTCCCATCTCTTGTTTTTCCGACAGTTTCTTTCATTTTCAGAAGCATGTTAGTTTGATGTAGCCCGTGTTAATGTTCATTTTGCTTCTCTTGTCGTGGGAGCCCCGTCCTCAATATATCCACTAGGGCAATACCAAGTGTTGGTGCCTTTTCCCTCCTGTGCTGATGCCGCCCTGTTGGCACAGCCGGGATGTGGAACCGAGGGCAGGGGATGGATCTGGACTGAGGTGTGTTTGGACAAGTGCTGACAGCTCAGCTGTAGCAAAGGACGGATCCTGCACGTGCAGCAACATGGAGGACCCTGAGGGGGGATGTCAGGGAAATGATGAAGAAAAGACAGACATCGTTGATCTCAGTTCCTGCGGGTGCAGAGAAGCGGAGCAGAGTGTTTCCAGAACCGGGGACAGTGAACTCCTGACATCAGTGGCAGAACTGAGGCCACCAGAGGGGACACTGTTGCCGGGTGGGGGAAGTGGGTCTCATGGAATGGGGTGCTGGGCCAGGGTATGGAGGGTGTGAGGGCACATGTATGATTGTGGACGCGGGACCCAAGGAGCAGACGCGAGGATGTAAAACTGCTTTTCCCCAGAGGATAATGAACAGCAGGTGCCACACGTCGTGATCCTGGGAATCGTGTCTGTGTCGTCCCCGGGCACAGGGGCACCAAACTGGGACTTGTCCGCACGGGGAAAGCCTGAGAAATGTTCCCAGGGGAGACCGTGACGACCCCGTGGCCCGACGGTGGCTCGTGGGGGATGGAATGAGACACGTCCCCGCAGAGACAGAGCAGGTGGAGTCACGACCCGTGGCCAGAGCCTGTGACTCGGCCAACACCCCCCAGGGAGGGACAGAGCAGGCCTGACCCACGGGGATACAGGGGAGGCTCGGTGATTAGACGGACATTGTCCCTGAAGCAATTATCCAGAAACTGCTGGAAACGGTTTTAGAAATTCATTTCAAATACTCAAAAAAATCCACAATTTAATGCGGAGCAAATGAATTCCAACGCCAGCGGCAGGAAGGAGACTCTGTTCAGAGCTGAAGAAAACGGACACACAAGTGAAACCACAGCTGAAACACGCAGGGAGACAGAAGGTGGTGCTGGAGGAAGAAGCATCACACAAGCCTGTGCTCAGCACCACAGCGGGAGGAGACGCAGATAAACAGGAGGCGACACGGAGGAGGAGACGCGGCCACAGACCCTGGAGAGGGAGGGTCCTGGGGGCTCCGGGGTCGTGTCTGGGCCGGCAACTGGGAGGAGCAAGAAACAGACGCACAGAACCTCAGGCGCAAACATCCCCTCAGGCCAGAGTCAGGAGGACAGAAACCCGCAGACCAGCTGCCAGCAGGACAGTGGACACAGGATCCCGAGTCTCCCCTCACAGCACCACGGGGCCTGCGGGTCTTGTTAGTGAGCCCCGACCCCGGGGAACCCCGGCCCGTGCTTCTCCTCTGCAGGGACCCGGGGGGGCCGCGCTGCAGGAGCAGGTCAAGAGGCCCCGGGGTCCCGACCCTGAGACAGACAAGGACGTCGCCCCGGCAGAGACGCCGCAGACCCGCGTCCCGACCCCACAGACGCAGGAGCCTCCACAACGTCTGAGCAAACGGGGCTCTCACCCCGCGGAGACACCCGCATCACACATCGGGGAGACGGGAAGGACCCTCGTGTGAGAAGCAAGAGCGACGTGACCCTCTGGCAGCAGACGTGGGGAGGGACACGGAGACCCCGACAGGCCCACGGAGACGGGGAGAAGCCGCCGTCGGGCCGTGACGTGCAGGTCCAGACCCCGCGTGTCTGTGGGGGGAGAGGGTTGAGGCACTTGGGGCATTTTTGAGCGGGCCCGCGGGTGGGGACTCCCGCGTGTTCTCGGCCGGGCGGCCCGCCGCCCCGCTGAGCCGGCGGCTGAGCCCTCGCGGGGTCCCCCTCAGGGCACGGGCTCGCCAAGGTGGCGGGCGTCCCTGCCGCCATTTTGCCGGGGGAGGGCGGCGCCATCGCCCCCCCCCCCCAGTGCTTCAGCCTGTCGCCCCGGGCCCCGGGCCCTGACGATGGGTCCGGCCCTCCGCGGAAGCGCGCCTGGGCAGGAGAAGCCGCGGGGCGGGAGGGGCGCAGCGCCGGAGGGGGCCCGGGGCAGGGGAAGGGCTGAGGGGACGGGGAGCGAGCGAGGAGCGGAGCCCGACTCTGCTTCCCACGCTTCCCGGCGCGGGGCAGGTTCCCACAGCGGCCGCGGGCGCAGCCTGGAGGCCCCGCGGCGGACCCGCCCGCCCTGACCGCACCCAGCCCTGCCTGGAGGGGACGCGGCGGCCACGTGTCCCGATGCGGGTGCCACGTGACCGAGACCTGGCGCCCGCGGGTCGCAGGCACGTGACCAAACTGTGTGGGGCGGAAGCCCCTGTCACGTGCGCTGGGCGCGGGTGCCATGTGACCGCCGCCGCCCCGTGCCCCGCCTGGAGTTGAGATTCCTCCGCGCGTGCGCGAAGGAGAACTGCGCCTGCGCAGGGCGCGCCGGCGGCGCGGGGAGAAATGGGCCGCGTCCGCGTGGCGCGTCCAGCCGCCCCTCGCGCCGGGCTTGGCCTCTGAGGGCGGCGGCGCCGGGAGAGCCGGTGCAGGCGACGTTCTCAAGGAGACGCCCTGAAGCGCACACGAGGTGCGTCCCTCAGCCCCCCCTTCAGCTGCGCCCCGACACCCGCAGCCGCTGACCCCGGGGCCGGCGCCTTCCCTGGGCCCTTCCCTGGGGCCGTGTTCTCTGCCACGGGGTGAATGCGCGTGGGTCCGCCGCCCCGCCCCGCCGGGCCTCGGCGTCCATTTCCCGGCCTCGGCGCCCTCTGGGCTTCAGCGGCTTCATCATTCTGAGCCCCCCCGCCCCCCTACCCCTGCCCGCCGTCCTCCTCCCCCCACACCCTCCTCCCTCCCCCCCGACCTCGCCTCACCGGTCAGCGCCTTCCCTTGCGCGTCGAAGCAAAACGTCTCCCAACAGCCGCCGCGTCTTCCCCACAGGGTGAATCTCTTCATGTCCTCGTCCAAGCCGTGCGCAGGTTTCCTCGCTCCCCAAAAGTTTGAAAACATGAGTTGTTTGAAAATACGTTAAGCCAAGGGATCTGCGGTGTCCGGCTGGAGGAGGAGCCCAGACCCGGGAGGCCCTCGGCTCGGCTCGGCTCCGCCCTGCGAAGGAACCACGGACTGTCGGACTTTTGGCTTCTGCTCCGGCGCGGCCCTGGCACCCAGTGGGGCCTCAGAAAACATCCGGGAAATGAGTAAGTGAGGAAAGCCCTGGCCTGGCGCCCAGCGGGTCAGGAATTGTGGGGTCTGAAGCTCCCCTGCGCTCTGGATGGCACCGGGCTGCAGCACACGGGGGTCCTCAGGAAGAACGAGTCCTGGGGTGGCCGGGTGCACGGTGACCAGCCAGAGCACCCGCCCTGGGGGCCTCCACGTCAGAAACCAAGCGCTCCGGTTCTTTCCTGCGCCTGGCCATTGGCACACAGTAGGTCCTCCCGAAGCCCCCCCCCCGCACCTGAATGCAAGTCCCCCCGGCATCCACCCGAGAGTCGTCGAAGGTGAGAGACAACGCACAGATGCTTCCTCCCGGGCCGCGGACACCATCTAGGTGTCCGCGCACACTAGGTCCCCAGAAATGCTGCGCTGGACTATTGAGCTGGACGCGCCCAGGCCGGAGCCCAGGGTCACAACCACGCGGTCCAGCTCCTCCCTCTCGCCCAGTTTCCCGCCCCTGGCTGCGCACACAGTGGGTGCTCAGGAAACGCCAGCGGGGTGGCTGAACGGTGAAACGAGACCCCAGTTTCCAGGGGCGGATTTCACTGAGGCGAGAGCCTGGCCTCCCCCGCGGGACCCCGGCGCCCCTCCCGGTGCGGGAAGCAGCTTCTCCTCCCTGGGCCCCTCACCAGCTTCCGCGCGAAGCTCCTTCTGGGGTGTTTCCTCCGTCGGCACCTGCGGGTCTGCGCCGGTCTCCCCGGGGGACACGGCCGACACGCGGCGGCCACGGCGCCCTTTCTCCCCCCGGCCTGTCACCGCCCGCGGGGCCGTGGACCCTCCGGGCCCCCGACCAGCGCCGCGGGCTCCTGTACCTCCACCCCGGTGCTGGGCAGGCCGCGCGCCTGCCCCCCGCCCCTGAGCCCCGCCGCGGAGCCGCCCGGGGCAGTGCGCACCGCCCAAGGCCGGCGTCAGAGGGTTCCCGGCACCCAGCCCAGTGCAGCGGACGCCGGCGGGAGCGCGGGGCGCGGGGGCGGCCCTGTCCCCAGAGGCGCGGGGGCCGCACAGGCGGGGCCGCTCCCAGCCCCCGGTGGGCGCCTCACACCCGCTCCCCGGGCCTTGGGAGGGACGCCCGGCCGAGAGTGCAGCCGGCAGGGCTGATCCCGAGGAGGCTGTGTCCAGGGAGGAGGGTCGGGTCGGAGTGGTTGGACCAGCGGGCCGGGAGGGTCCGAGCCGGAGAGGAGCCTGCACACTCCACCACCCGCCCTTCGGGAAATATCAGAACTGAGCCAAGAGGCAGGTGCACTGGGAAAATGTGTCTGAGTCCTGCCTGGCAGAAGAGAAACTGAGTCACCAGCTCAGGAGCCGCAGGGTCAGCGGGCCTGAAGGGGGCTGGGTCTGCCTGTGGTGCAGAGGGTTGGGTGGGCGGCGTGAGCTGAGGTGGCCTCTGCCTGGAGATTGGTCTCTGCTGTGTCTGCACCTCTTGGCTCGGTTCCCCTGTGCTCCATGATTCTTGCACCTCCTGGTTTTTTCTCGTTGGCTTGGAGTGGTTCCTGTGATTGGAGCCATCTAAGTGTGTAGGGCTTAGGGCAGGAGGAAGGGAGGGGTGGATGACTGTGAGTCTGAGCTGGAGTCTGAGGTCTTTGAGGATTTAGGACGATTTTCCTGAGCTGCCCTCACCCCAGTCTTGGAGCCAGTCATCTTCCAGTGTAATATGGGGAAAAGCTGTGGGCTAGCCACATGCCCAGCTCCTCCACCTTGGGAAGGCTTTCTCTGTTAGAAAATTGGAACCCGTAAAGATAGTCATAATGGCGGTCACTTATTGTGTGCTTACTTTGTGTCAAGTGCTGACGTGTTCCATTTAGTTCTCCCAACAATTCTATGGGTTAGGGATTGTTAGCTTTGTTTTGTAGATATGAAAACCGAAGCTCAGGAGGGACATATCATTTGTTCAGGATCACACTGCTAATAGGTGGCAGAGCTGGAAATTCTTCCTAAGTCTGACTCCAGAACCTATGGCCTTAATTACCGTACTAACCAGCCTTTAGGGCACACTCCCCAGCAAGAGAGGAGGGAGATGGTGATAAGTCCTAGGGTCCCAGCTCCCTGTTGTTGTTTTTTACTTTGTGGCCATCAAAGACTTGCCCTGATCCAACCCACAGTCTTTCCTTATCTGATGCTGGTGTCTCTGGCCCCAGCCTGAAGGGCACCAAAGAAGTGGGCTGTGGCCATTCCAAGTGGCATTCCAAGAAGGCCATTCTCCTTCACACAGCGCTTGGGTGCTAGATCCTGGGGTCGGCTTTCAAGACAATTGCTGTTTTAATCCATCATTCATCCATCCATCCTCCTTAATGAGTAACCTCCCTCCTCAGAGCTGGCCCTCAGGGTGCACGAGGCAGGATCTGTCAGCTCTGCAGGCCAAGCTCCCCTGAGGGCTCCCTGAGCCAGGCAGTGAGGGGCCAGTGGGACCATGACTGAGGCTGGTCCAGCCAGTCCCTGGGGACAAGGACTATGCAATGGGAAAAACAGTAGACTTGGAGTTCTGAAAGTTTTCTGAGCTTCAGTCTTATCTGTTGTAGAGGTTACTAAGTCCTCTCACTTGGAAAGGTAAGAGCAGCACATGGGAAACATGTAAGGAGTCATTGTACAGAAGCGAGGTGCGGTGAAAGAGATTCCTTTTTAGAGGAAGGTGCTCCACGTTGCTCCTGGAACCAACGCCAGGGACAGTGGGCTGGGAAGCAGCAGGATAGCGCAGGCTAGACAGGGGGAGCTGCTTGACTGGGGTGTGTGGGGTGTGAGGACCTGGGAGGGAGGCAGTTTGATGTCCTTCCCCGGGCTCTCTGAAGACTCTAGAGCAGAGTACGGAGTCTGGCTCGGGGTGGGGCTGAGCCCCCAGCGCCACCTCAGCAGTGACTCTGTATGTGCCTCTCTTCCTTCTGCAGCTGCTGCCGCTCACCCCGTGTCTTCTGGCCGCTTCCCTCTTTGCTGCCCCTCCCCATAGGCTCCCTCTCTCCACCTCCTGGGGACCATCATGAATGGTGCCCCTTCCCCAGAGGATGGGGCCTCCCCTTCCCCTCCCCCCTTGCCACCGCCCCCTCCTCCTAGTTGGCGGGAGTTCTGCGAGTCCCATGCCCGGGCTGCTGCCCTGGACTTTGCCCGCCGTTTTGCTGAGCTCTTCCTGCAGCACTTTGAAGCCGAGGTGGCCCGGGCCTCTGGCTCCCTCTCACCACCCATCCTGGCTCCCCTGAGTCCTGGTGTGGAGATCCCGCCACATGACCTGTCCCTTGAGAGCTGCAGGGTGGGCGGGCCCCTGGCTGTGCTGGGCCCTTCTCGATCATCTGAGGACCTGGCCGGCCCCCTCCCTTCCTCGGTCTCTTCCTCTTCTACGACCTCCTCGAAGCCGAAGCTAAAGAAACGCTTCTCCCTCCGTTCAGTGGGTCGCTCCGTCCGTGGTTCAGTCCGTGGCATCCTGCAGTGGGGGGGGCTGTTGACCCTCCTTCCCCAGCTGGGCCCTAGAGACCTCGACAGGCCCCCCAGTCTTAGGTGGAAACAGCAATTCCAACTCCTCTGGTGGGGCTGGGACCATTGGCAGGGGACTGGTTAGTGATGGAACCTCCCCTGGGGACAGATGGACTCACCGTTTTGAGAGGCTGAGACTCAGTCGGGGTGGGGGGACCTTGAAGGATGCAGCAGGGATGGTGCAGAGGGAAGAGCTGCTGAGTTTCATGGGGGCTGAAGAGGCAGCCCCTGACCCAGCTGGAGTGGGCCGGGGGGGAGGGGCAGCTGGGCCTACCTCAGGGGGAGGAGGGCAGCCTCAGTGGCAGAAGTGTCGCTTGCTGCTTCGGAGAGAAGGAGGAGGAGCAGGAGGAAGTCGCCTGGAGTTCTTTGTACCACCCAAGGTGAGGTCCGGTGGGGGGGTGGGGAGCGAGTGACTGAGCCACCAGAGTGGTGGCTGGGCCCTGCAGATAGGCCGGGAGGCTTGCCCGCCCTTGCACATGGCTCTGTGTACTGTTTTTAAAGCTTACTCCTGGCTTTGGGTTAGTAGCTGTGGGCAAGGACTAAAAAATAGTCATTTGCTTGAGTCTAACTAGGGTGTAGAAGGAAGGATGGTTTCTGTGCACCAAATACCTGCCCTTCGCTCCCTCCCAACCTAGGCGTCCCGGCTGCGACTTAACATCCCCTGCTCTACTATCACTGATGTGCGGACAGCCACGGCCCTGGAGATGCCTGACCGAGAGAACACATTTGTGGTTAAGGTAGGAGCCCTGTCCCCCTGCCCTCTTGGGGCACTTGTGTTGGGGAGAAAGCTGTTAGCAAACAAACAGGGGGCATTGGTGGAAGAAAGTGTAGGTGTCAGGTACCCTGAGAGTGTGTCCCTGAGGGCCACGGCTTTTCTGGGAGGAAGGAAGAGCAGGAGGATGCTCTGGTTGTTGGGGGAAGATGAAGGTCTCAGGACCCAGAAGTGGCCTTTGAACCTCCTCTTGTTCCTGTAGGTGGAAGGCCCTTCAGAATATATCCTGGAGACGGCTGACGCTCTACATGTAAAGGCCTGGGTGTCTGACATCCAAGAATGCCTGAGCCCAGGGTGAGGAACTTGACTTCTGGCTGTGAGAGATGCTGGGGGCGGGTGTGTGGAGCAGCTTTGTGCCTCACCTGGTGACTTGCCTCCCAGCACCATTTTTCTGTTGTGCAGACCTTGCCCTGCTACCAGTCCTCGTCCCATGACCCTCCCTCTGGCCCCTGGGACCTCATTTCTTACAAGGGAGAACACAGACAACCTGGAGCCGCCTTGCCTCAATCACTCAGAGAGTCTGCCCAGCCAGGATCTGCTGCTGGGCCCCAGCGAGAGCCACGACCGTCTGTCACAGGGTGAGGGTGGCGCCTTTGTACAAACCCAGCCTCTGTTAGGCCCAGGCCCTCTGTCCAGACTCCAGGGCACCCCAGTCCTGCTTCTCAGCTGCCTACTCCCACTTCCATCCCCCAATGTTTTATCTTTTGTTCCTGAACATAGGAAGCCAGTTAGAACCATCAGATCACCACCACCATCATCTGAGTCCTAAGCAAACTCCTGTCCACCCGTCTGTGCCCAGCCTGACCCACTTTCCCATAAGTCTTGTACAGGCCACCACTCTGGCTAGACATTTCTCCAAGCTTCCAGAACATTTTATAGATGTCTTTGTTTTGCTCTTAAACTGTGTCTGCCTGCATTTGTGCCAGTATTTCTCAGCTGACTAAACACATGCATGACTCTCGCAGCTCACATTACAAGACTCGACTATACCTTTTCTTCCTGATCCTCTGGTTCAGCTTCACAGTAATTCAGCTTCATAGCATGCAGGCTGTATTCAGTGAATGAACAAATGAATTAGAGAATCTGAGCGCTAAAATGAACATTATAAGTTCCAATCTCCTTGTTTCTCAGGCTGCTAAGACCTTGTGGTGGTAAAGGGGTGGACGTGGCTTTTTTTGGGTCACCTGAGAGTCACTGACAAAGACGGGCTACGCCAGCCTGATAGCCGGGCGGCTGTTCTCTGTGCTTTCTTCTACTTAGCTCTGAGCACTGACCATACCTGTAGGCCTGGACTGCCAGTCAGCAGACACTCAGGAATACCCTCGCACATGCCTTGCCCTGCGTTGGGCAGGGTGGGGAACACAGAGATGCCTGAGATGAGCTCTGTGCCCTCCATGGGCTCACAAGACATCCAAGTGGAAAGAGGAACTCGGGCATAGAGGCCTTGGGGGCTCAGAGGGGTAGGACCCTGGTGGAGTCAGGCTACACAGGGAGATGAGAGAAAAGAGTGTGGCTTGCACGAGCAGCCGTCAAGAACAGAGACGTGAGATGGGGAGAGCCCAGATTTGGAAAAATCATATGGGATGACTGGGCTCAAGCAGGGGATACATGAATACAGGTTGACTGAAGGTCAAGTCAGTTGAGTTGGGATTCCTAGGATTTCTAGCCCCAAGAGTTGAGGGCATTGTGCTGTAGGCAGGAAAAGGACCTATTTGTAAAGTGAAAATGCATGTGGGATTCTACCCCCACTTCTGCAACAATAGCTGTAAGTTCAGCTAGTGATGCAGAGAAGGCATAGGCGCGTTTGAGGCGAGGACTCCTCTGCAGTGACTGCAGTTCCCTCAGCACTGCAGGAAATCTAAGTTAGTCATCAATAAACCCATCAGGGGTCAATAAAACCTAAAGAAGGACCCAGCACCCTGGCCAGCTGACTGGGGGTCGGCTGGCTGGTGGTGACGTGTACCCAGGCAGAACAGTCCTGCCAAAGGGAGCTTCTGGAGTTCTCAACTCTGCTCACTCCCGGTTTTTTTTTTTTCCCCCCCAGGAGCATATGGTGGCCTCTCAGACCGCCCCTCGGCATCCATCTCCCCCAGTTCTGCCTCTATTGCTGCCTCCCATTTTGACTCGATGGAACTACTTCCCCCAGAGTTGCCCCCCCCGAATGCCCATTGAAGAGGGACCCCCAGCAGGGGCGGTTCATCCCCTCTCAGCCCCTTACCCACCCCTGGACACTCCGGAGACAGCCACAGGTACCAGAGGTGTGAGTGTGTGTCTGCCTCCAGGCCCAGCTGCCTGACTCCCTGAAGCTATCTTGGCCTCCTGAGGCACTTGCCTGGGGGGCGGGGGGGTAGGGGTGGGAGTGACACACGAGGGGAAAGCAAGACTTTTCTTCCCCCAGGATGGGGGAGGCGTCCCTGATCCCAGTTTCCCTCCTCTCTCCTTCCTGAAGGGTCATTCCTGTTCCAGGGGGAGTCGGAGGGAGGTGAGGGGGACCAGCCCCTCTCAGGGTATCCTTGGTTCCACGGGATGCTCTCTCGACTCAAGGCTGCCCAGCTAGTGCTGGCGGGAGGTGCCGGCTCCCACGGTGTCTTCCTGGTACGACAGAGTGAGACAAGGAGGGGCGCGTATGTTCTCACTTTCAACTTCCAGGGCAAGGCTAAGGTGAGTGACTAGAACAAGGCTGTGTTCCATGCAGCGAGCTTGCAGGCGGCGCGGGCACACTGCTGTCGGGGAGAGCGCTCTGTAACTGGCAGGGGCTTAGACTCCCGCTTCACCTGGCTCCTCCTACCCTCAGCACCTGCATTTGTTGCTGAATGAGGAGGGTCAGTGCCGGGCCCGGCACCTGTGGTTCCTGTCCATTTTCGATATGCTCGAGTATTTCCGGGTGCAGCCCGTCCCTCTGGAGTCTGGAGGCCCCAGTGACGTCCTTGTCAGCTATGTCGTATCCTCCCAGCGACAGCAGGGTGAGCAGAGCAGGTCTGCAGGGGAGGAGGTGCCCGTGCACCCAAGAAGTGAGGAGGTGTGTGTGCCAGAAAGATGGGGTGGGGGGCTTGAGGAGGAAAGTGCTGTTAGGGGAGCAGGGTGGAGAAGGCCGCAGAGTGTTGGGGTTTTGGAGGGAAGAAGCACACTGAGAGGATGTAGGCAGGCAGAGGGCTCCTGTGGGAGCCAGGGAGGAAGCTAAGTCGGGCGGGTCATCCCCATTCCATCCAGCTCCTCTGTGCCATCATTTGTCTGTCTCCTAGGCCCATCCTCCCGGCCTTGTCTTTGCCCTTCTTCACACCCTTGCCTTTGGCCTGCCCTTCTTGGGGACACTCGGGCTGATCCCCTTCCTCCCCCCATGTCTGATGTCCCTGTCTGATCTCCCTTTTCCCCACCCCAACGTCCCATCTGTCCCCACATTGCCCCTCCCCCCCAGGCTGGGAGCAGGCCGGGAGCCATGCAGGGGTGTGCGAGGGAGATCGATGCTACCCCGATGCCTCCTCCACCCTCATGCCCTTCGGAGTGAGTGACTGTGTGTAAGTGTGGTCCTCCTCTCACTGCCGCCCATGATCCATCTTCCATGGATGGGGGGTTGTCAGGAGATGGGACGTGGGGGAGATAGCACATGGCTCCTGGGGGGATGAGCGAAGGGAAGGCCGCTACAGGAGCTTGCCTCCATCCACAATCAGTCTGTCTTCTTACCATTCCTGTCTAGAACCGAACACCTCCCATGACCTACCCCAGCCCCCTGAACCCCCTTCATGGACAGATCCCCCACAACCTGGGGCAGAAGAGGCGTCGGGGGCGCCAGAAGTGGCGGCAGCAACCGCCGCAGCAGCCAAAGAGAGGCAAGAGAAAGAGAAAGCGGGCAGTGGAGGGGTCCAGGAAGAGCTGGTCCCCGTGGTTGAGCTGGTCCCCGTGGTTGAATTGGAAGAGGCCATAGCACCTGGCACAGAGGCCCAGGGAGTCTCTGGATCTGGTGGGGATCCTGGGGTGACCCTGATGGTGCAGCTCCAGCAGTTGCCACTAGGGGGCGATGGAGAAGAAGGGGGCCATCCCAGAGCCATTAGTAACCAGTACTCCTTCGTGTGAGGCACCCCATCCCACTCTTTCTCCACTCTTCTTGCTCCCCAGCCCTCGGTTGGTGAGATTGGGACTGGGTAAGGACAAAGAGGAGCAGTAGGAATCCCCTCCCACATGCTTCCTGACCCTTGAAGGCCAAGGGCATGTATGATGGTACAAGAAAAGGTTGACGAGCCCTGTTAACTCCCCAGTTCATACACTACAGGTGCCCTGTCCCCTCGGCAGGGGATTCGGCCTCCATTACCTCCCTGAGGGGCTCTATGGTCAGCCCCACCCCTGGGGGCCATTTCCCCATTAACCACCCCTCCCCAGCCCAAGGAAGGGTGCAGGGGAAGGGCTGTCAGTTATATTAAGGTGGTGGTGGTTGTTTTAAACAAAATGGAGACGCATAACTAAAAGGATTTATCTCAGTTCCATCGTGATGGCTGTGGCCAGTGTTTGCGGTGGGGGCTGGGCCAGGCGGGTCAGGAAAGCAGCCCACTCAGTGTTGTCAGCGCCAGAGCTACGAGGCTGGGAAGCAGGGTCAGGTCGAGTCCCTGTTGCTCTCCAGCCTTGTGCTTCCAGCCCCCGCTCCTCACGGGCTGTGGTGGTGGTCGAGCCGTAAGTGCAGAGCCGGACCCCTCTTCTCGGGGTCTCTGGGCAACTTCCCTTAATGGGACAGGATGGTGAACAGCGGGGTTGCCAGTCTTCAGGGGCCTTTCCTGCTGTGGAGTCTCTGGTTAAGGCTTCCTACCCTAGGGAGAAAGCAGGCAGGGAGACCGCCGGGAGTGGGCGGCAGGGCTATGGCGTCTGTGTGGGGAGAGGGCCCAGGGCAGGCTGACAGCCCCTCAGGGCCCAGCGGGGAAGCTGGAGGATGGAAGGCAAAGCGCACCTGGCTTTGCCTGTTATTTACTCTGTTACCTGGGCAAGGTGTAGCATTCCCCGACTCAGGATACCGTGTGGGGACAGATCTGTGAAACGGGAGTCACATCTGGGTCAGAGCTGCTGACGTGATTGGCCTGGCCTGGATGATGTTTCCACTGGAGTTCACAGATTGCCGGCTTCTCTTGAAATCAGAAGATCCAGCCTCACGGAGTTCATCTTCCACCTTGCCCTCTTTCCACCCACCTAGAAAGTCACATGACTTCTTGGCCCCTGTGGGCATTTGAGTTGGCAGCGCTCCTCTCCTCCTCAGGGCCCTCCATTAAACCCAGGCTCCTCCCTCTGAACTGAACTGTGATTTTGCTCTCCAACAGAGGGCACCCCTGGACTTCCCAGCTCTGGGGTGGTGGGTACCAACTAGGAGGGATGGGGTACTGCAGAATCCTACTTAAACTGCTTGGCCCGCTCACCTCCATCCAGCTCTGCCTCTTACCATCCTGCCTTTTGCTTTCCTTCCCAGGTGCCCCCCAGCCTCTGCCCCCACTTCCAGGAGGCCCTACCCACGCTTACGACCTTGCTATTCTGGGCTTTGTGTCCTATTGGGAGATGGACAGGAGGCAGCTGGGCTCACAGGCCACCCAGGCTGAGGTAGAGTGGGGGAGTCTGCTGGCTCTCCCTGTTTTAGATGATCCCTGGGGCTCCCCTAAACCTGGGCCTCTGGAATCTGGGGATAGAGTTGGCCTTGAAAAGGGAGGAATGGTTTGGGGATCTGGGTGCTGCGTTCTTAAAAGTGAGGGCAGTAAAGGCAGTGATATCTGTCTCCCTCCTGACTCACACACCCCCACTCCCCAGTTAGCTGGAACTGATCCTCCTCCTCTGGCAGTTCCTGGTGCTGTGAGGCTTCCCCCTTCCCTGAAACCCTGCCAGCTTGCCAGCTTTCAGGGACCTGCCTTCTGAAGATGGGTTGGGGAGAGGTATACAGGGATACCCCCCTACCCCACCAAGATTTGCATGTCTTGGCTAGAGACACCTAAGAGACTTCCCTTCTAAGTCTTTCTCAATGGGTGGTTGAACTGAAGTTTGAAATTGGCCAGGGACTGGCCTGGCTCTGCATTGATGTCCTTCAGAACGTGGCTCCCACACAGCCCTCATAGGAGAGAAGAAAATCTTCCAGCTCTGAACTTAGAGCTTAGAGACCCTGGGTGGGAGATAGTCAGCTTTCATTAGGCAGCCTTCATCCCCGATGGCGATTCTTTGGCAGCCCTTGGCTGGGGCCCTTCCCTCTCTGGCTTCAGTCCCCCTCTGGGAAGTTGGGGGTGGTAGAGATGGAGAACCTTAAAGGGCCCTGCTGGCAGCAGTGGCCTGTAAAGCCTCCTTTCCTGGGTCTCTTGCTCGCCACTTCCTTGAAGCTGTGATCTCTGCAGTCTCTCCTCCATGTATGGGCATTCCTGCTCCTTTAAGACAGTGCCCCTGTCACTCCTCCAGGTGGTGGTGGGGAGAAGCCAGCCAGCCCCCAAAAGCTTGGCACATGCTCTGCCTGGCTCTGGCCAGAGAAGGTGGGTGCTAGACCAGGTGGAGGTGCCTGTTGATATGACCTGGACACATCCCATTGTCTGACACCCCCCCTCCCACTAATGGGTCACAGCAGGATTCTGCTTCAGGGGAGGGGTTTGGGAACCCTGTAAAGGGGGGGAAGGGAGGGAGGGGAGGAGCACCGTGTCCTTAACTCACCCTGGAGGCTGCCCCTCCCCCAAGCTCAGGGAGTAGAAGGGGTGAGTATGAGGGGAGCTAAATCTTAAGTGCCAGCCACCCCATCCCTGTTGACCTACCCACTCCCCAAAAGTGGGGTTTCCCTTTCTTTTGCCTGCTGTCTTCTGTGTCTCTCATCTACTGAGGAACTTGAGCACGAGAATAGCAAGCAGCCTCCAGGCCCTTTCCGAGGTCCGTGGCCTCATCATTCAGGGAGCAGGCCGAGATGGAGTTAGGGCTGGAGGACAGGGTCAAAATGTGCTTCCCCTCACTGACCTTTCCCAGGATTCTCCATGAGCCTCTCTGCCCTCCTTGCCTCCCCTACCCACACCCTGTCTACCCTGTCTGCTCCTCCAGCAGCTGCCCTGATAGGAACCAAAAGGCCCTCATCCCCAAGCAGGGGTGGGGCCGGGGGGTGGGGGGCTCAGAGCAGCTGCTTCTCTGAGGAAGCTGACGCCAAGGCCAGCCGCTCAGCAACAACTTGTGGCTTTGCACCCAGCCCTGGCCCCGTCCCCACCCCCTGGCTGCTCCCCCCCACCTCTGGGCTACCCCTTTTCCCACTGCACCTCAGACCCCCTCCTCTAACCCTGCAGCCCCCTCTGCTCCCCCAGCTCTGGCTCTGTTCTGTCCTTTCCCCTAGACCTGCTGAGCCCATTCCTTGGGGCTGCAGCCTCTGCCTTATCCAGTGCCCCCAGGCCCCTCTCCTTGTGCCCTTCCGCTTGTCTCTTCCAGTGGGGTTGAGCACACAACTGCACACCTCAGTACCCTTGACAGATACTCGGGACCAGAGTGCATTGCAGACCACACACCACCTCTGTAAACCCTGGGCTAAAGAGCACAGTGTGGGGTGAGGTGACCCTCAATACATGACTTGGGGTGACCCTACCCCCATCCTGAGACATCTCTCCCTCTCTGCCATCAGCACATTCTGTAGCCTCTTGGGTTACCCAGCTGCCTGGGTATCCCATTTTCTTGTTGGGGGGGGGGAATTCCCTGTCGGGGATGGGGGAACCCTGAAGGCCATGTTCTCAGAGGCTCAGTTAGAGCGATGATGGGGGGAGTTTAGGGGAGACAGGCAGTCCTGGCTTTGATCACAGGGCCTGGACACTAAATCCCTTGTTGATGGCTGTGGCAACCCCTCCCAAGGGTAGAGTTACCATCTTCTGCCCTGTCCCTTTGACCCTCTCGCTCCCTACTTCCCCTTGTTCCTCTAGAGCCACTTCCTCTGGCCCTCAAAGGATGTCCTTCTTCTCTTCGATCCCCTAAAAGTTGGAGTATCTCTGCTACCTTTTCTGTAAAGTAGGTGAGGAGGAAGGAGAACTGTGGCAATAGAAACGGGGTCAGGTTGGGCGAACTGGGAAGAGGTGCCAGGGGAGTGAATGTGAAGGTCTGAGAGGAGTCGGTTCAGGGAAAGAACAGGAATAGGAAATTAAGTGTAACTGAGGAAGTCGAGGCAGTTGGGGGAGGAGTCATAGCAGAAGACAGAAAGCAGTGTCTTTCCCTGCCCCCCTCCCCTGGGGCTGGAGCCACCTTAGCTCCCTCGTGAGTGACATCTCAGGCTGCAGCCCCACTGTTCCCCCTCTGTCAGCAGAAATCTCTCTCTCCTGACCCCTCCTGCTGGAGTCTCAGCCAGCCAATACCTGACGTGGGGGAGGGGGAGCCTGGCCTCCCCCACTCCCTCATAAGGACCTGCTGGGGGCTGGGGGGGGTGGCCGGCTGCTGCAAGTGGGACGGGGGTCAGAGCTTCGTGGAGGGAAGAAAAACCTGGGGGGGTAGGAGAGAAAAGGAAGAAGCACAAACAGGCAGGTGGACACACTGAGGAAGGCCCCCCACGTGTGAGAGTCCCCCTAGAAGGAACACACCTCCCCCTGGCCCCCAGGAAGGGAGCACAATGGAGGCCGCACACTCCAAGACCACAGAGGAATGTCTGGCCCATTTTGGGGTAAGCGAGACAATAGGCCTCACCCCGGACCAAGTTAAGCGGCATCTGGAGAAATACGGCCCCAATGGTGAGTGTCCCTTGGAGGAGACTGGCAGGGCCCTCTCACAGCACTGCAGCGCACACACATGCACACACGCAGATGCACACAGGGGCGCTCCCTCCAGGGTACCCCAGGGAGGAACTGGCTCATGGTACAGATTGCAGGGGAGGGGAGAGCCCTGAGACTCAGAGTTTGGGGAGGTTTTATGGGATGACCTTGGTGAACCTCGGGTGCCCTTTGGTGGCCTGGTGCCCTTACTTTAGGCATAAGTCCTGGTGGTGGTGGTGGGGTAGTATTAGAATGAACCCAAATGAATATGTCCTTTTCTGTTTCCCTGGGTAGAGCTCCCGGCTGAGGAAGGTAAGTTACTGGACTCCCTGAGTTCTCATCAATGACCCCCGTCTCCTCTGTACCCCACTCCCTTCTCCCTACGACTCCCGACAAACGGCCCTCCCCACAGGTTAGAGTCTGGCTGGGGGCAGAAGTTTCCAGGCGCTTTCTCTTTGAGATATCCAGCCCTTGAACAACTGCCCATCGCTTTGGGAGCCTGTTTTTGACTCCTGGCAAGTTCCCTCCACCCTTCTGTCGGTATCAAGGTGCCTATCACCCCATTCCTGCTCTAGGCTGGAGTCCCACACGTTCATCCTCTAGACCTTCATCCTGGGGCCTCTGCTCGCCTCGTCCCCCAGGGAAGTCCCTGTGGGAGTTGGTGGTAGAGCAGTTTGAAGACCTCCTGGTGCGGATCCTTCTCCTGGCGCTTGCATTTCCTTGTAAGTGCGGAGAGGCATCCTGGGGTGTGGCTGGGGTGCAGTTTGGGGGGCTCTGGAGAGTCTGCTGGGGGCTGGGGGTGTTGGACTCATCAGTCCTCTAGCCCAAAATCCTCCACTACAGACCATAACTGAGGGAGGTCGGGGGCCGCTGAACTGCGTCCTCCTCCACCCTCCCCCCACACCCTGCAAGCAGGTTTTATTTTAAGCTTTAGGGCGTTCTCAGCCAAAACACTGAAGCTAAGCCCCCCCGCAACTTCAAGGGCTTGGGAGGGCTCAGCCTGGGCTGCCGCTCCCGGGCCACCACTATTCCCGGCATGCCCTGGGGCACAGGCTGCGCTCCGCCAATCCCCAAGCCTCCCGGCCCCCGGCCCCGCCCTCCCGACACTGATTGGCTCAGACAGAGACCAGATGCACTGTGACTGACAAAATGTGTCTCGGGGGTCCCGGGCGGGGGCGGCGGGGCGGGGCGGCGGGGCGCGACTCCCCGCGGGGGCGCTGAGGCAGTGTGTGGGCGCCCCCCCCCCCCTGCCTGTCAGCGGAGACGCCCGCTGCATTTGCTGCCGCGGGGAGACCCTGTGTGGCGGGTCCGCGGAGGGACCGTCTGTGACTGTGGCTCTGGAGCCCCTCAGCAGGAGCGCACTGGGGAACACGCGGGAGCCTCAGAAGCTTGCGGTGGGGGTGGACCCCCCAGATCACCCCTGTGTAAGGGACGGTCTGATAAAGTGCCCTCGAACTGCTGAGGAGAGAGGAGTCTCCCTTGGGATCAGGCCAGGAGTAACTTCTCCTCAGGACTTACTGCGCCCTAACTTGTCTCCCTCCTACAGGGTGGAGTGGCAGGGACTCGGGGGCCTCTGTCCACCAGCACCCCCACCCCCAGCTGGGGCTTTCTTCTCCGTGGTGGGCCACTGCACAACAGATGGGATTTTCACGAGGCAGGAACTTCTGCAAGAGCACAGGTCACAGGCGAGGGGAGGGCCAGGGAGACATCTGCAGCAGAGGTTTGAACCCCTGCAAGAAATCAGTAGAACAGGTGGAATACCTGCCTGTGGCAGGTGCTGATAGGAGAGTCTTTTGAAGGAAGAGAGGATGTGTGGGGTTATTGAGCATCCGTGTGCCCAGGACTGTACCAGGGATGTTTCGCCTCTTATATAATTCTTACAGTAGCCTCATGAAACGATTCCCACTTAATCATTAGGCATTTTGCCCTCAGAGAAGCCTGGCAGTTTGCCTGTGGTCACAAAGCTTGGAATCATGAAATTTGTTTTCAGAAGTTTATTTGGGGAAAAGTATCAAGGAGAGGCAAAGCAAGAATGTATATTTGTTAATAAGTTGCATTATGGCAGCCAGCCCAGGGCTTTGCAATAGTCTTTGCTCAGTCAGTGTGATTGAATGAGTGAGTGAGGGCAGTGTGGGAATGAGACTTTGCAATATATGATTTTCACTGAATGCCCTGAGTTCAGGGTGTGGCTTCCTTCCCTGGCAGCCCCACGATGATCTTGCTTCTGGATGGCTCCAGACTTATGGGGTCTGGGAGAGGCCTCTGGGTGTGGTCTTTGATCTGACTTGCTCTGGGGAACTAAAGGAGTCCTTCAAAGGATGGGTGTTGGGAGACCACCCTCCCTGCTGCAGAATCCTTGAGGGAAAGGAAGGACAGGATCGCTTTTAGGAAGCTTGATCCACACTGTCCTCTGATTACATGCACCAGCAGACGCTGCTCTGCAGATAGCAGTCAGGACACTTCTACCCAATAGTACCTCTCCACGAGAAGGAGGAGGCAGAAATGGTGCCAACCAAGCAAGGCTTATTGGGAGAATGCTGTCTGGGGATTGTAAAGGTTCTGCTCCTGATGCACCCTCATCTCTCATAGAACTTTCACTCCACTCGAATCCCAAAGGTGTGGATTTGGAACCAAAGATAGACTGATTTCTTGTCCAAAAATGTAATGGTGAAAGGAGCTAAGCCATGGAATTCACCGCAGAGCTTTCCTGGGAGAGGTTTCCTGTTCCCCTTCCTGCCTTCTTCCACACATCCAAACGCAGTAACGTCCTTCTTTAATAGAAGTGGTTTCCTTGAGCTCCTGGGATTATATAGTGAGAATAGAAAACAGGCTTGTGAGAAAAGCAGAACAACTCAGTTTACCAGTTGTTAGCTTTTCGTTTAACTGGATGGCTGCCTGAAGCTTGGGTGTGGTGCCCACAGCTTAATAGAGAAAACTCTGACAAAGGTTTATATTGGTTAAACAGCTCGCCATTAGAGTTGTTTATAATCCCCTTTCAGTTCAAACCCCTCTTATTGGTTTAACACACCAAAATAAACAGGGATTTTTTTTAACAAGAAAATCAGAAGGAGCAAGCCTGCACATATGATCTTTACTCTAATTCAGAGATTTGTCGTTGGTATTTTATTCTTAAACTAATCTTTTTACTGAGAGCTCTTGGTTTCGCACTTGCTCATGACCCTTGAAAAATTGCCAGATGACCACAGGTGCCTCCCAAATACTGGACCTTGGATGTCACACTTCCTTGATGTCTAGTATTGGGTAAACATTAAGATTAGGAAACCCTGACAATGCTATCTCTGTCCTCATTACGATATGCACTACAAGTAAAATCATTCTAGAATAGGTGTAAAGGATGTTACCAAGTGGCCTTGTTGGCTCAAAATATTTTTTTTTCTCCAAAGGGAAATAAATGGGAAGATGATGTCTCACCAGATTTTATTTGTATGTATACAAATATCTCTGGATTTTACTGTCTGGATTTTTCAGCATTTGATCTTACACATCTACTTTGACCACATTCTTATGGTTTTCTTCCTTCCACATTTGCCATCTTTTTGACAGTACTTCCTTTTCCTTGACAGAAACGGTAGGACCTTCCCAGGCCCTATTCCTTCCCCCCCCCAGTACACCTTCTCCGAAGTGGATAATATTTCTGCAAATACTTTTCTTTTCTCTTCAGCTACAGAATCTATTATTTTCCAGTCCCACATGCTTTTCTCCACAAGCGTACCCCAAGTAGCACTCTTGATTTCTGCTCTCTTCATTTCTCAAGTTGATTTATTCATTTTGCTGGGGATATCATTATCCATTCCACCCCTCAATGTGAATGACCAAGTACTCACAGTAAGTGCTTACTAGCTTTGGACAAGAAACCAAACCATCACTGTCCAGCTGGAGACATGATTTTTTTTTTCCATTATAACATCCCCCTTCATCCTTCCTCCCCTTCCTGCACTCCTCTCAGAGACCCACCTTTACTAAGTGCTACCTGCTTGCCAGGCACGATGCTAGGTAAATATGAGTGTTCCTTGCCCTTGAGGAATTCACATAGAATCAGTTTGAACTTCTCTCATAATTTACTGTAAACAGTAAGAAAAGTAAGGGGGAATTACAGCTTTATAAAGTATCTGCAGGAATCAAAGTTGAGTATGCCTTTTCCCAGGCATCCCTGAAACACAACTGTTGTTCTGTGCCTTTAACATTTTTAGCCCCCTTGCTATTGCCTTGCCAAAATTACTTTTGCCCATATGCTTTGAGTGAGCTGGCCACACTCTTGGCTTCCTATCATAATAATGACAGTACCTTATATATCTGGGTAACATGCTACAATTTACAAAACCCTTTAATAACTGATCTCTCTTTGGTTTTGGAGAAATGATTCATCCCACTGGGGTCTTCTCACTAAAACAACAGTGTATTGACGACTGGCTGACTCTTGTCCTCTCGCTGACTTTTCTCTCTCCCCTCACCATCCCCTCTCCTTATCAGACTTATGGGTCTCCCAGAGGGAAACCCCCAGTGATTCACTACAGTCACCACCTACCAGCTCTTACACTGTGGAGAAGAGTTTTCAGTTGTGTCCAAAGGCCAAGCAGTGCACTCGCTGGTCAGCCTTGGGATTATGAGCGCGATGCTGTTTCCTGACTTCAGAAAATCCATATCTATCTTGGTTTTTCTCTCCCTGGAATTGAAACTCATATTCCCTTCTAAGCAAATATTTTAAGTATACGATCTCAAACCAGTTCTTGGGACTGGTTTGAAAGCAGGTTTCCTCCCCTGTCTCTATCCAGCACCAGGCTAGCTTTATAGCATGTAAGCTGTGCTCGAGTCCCCATATAGCTCCATGCCTTGGCATGTGCTTTTACCTCTTCCTGGAATGCCTTCTCACCCCCCTCCCCTTATCCACGGGGTAACTCCCACTCATATTTCAAAATTTAGCTCAAGCAACACTTTTTTTTTTAATCCTACACTTATGCCCTCACAAATGCATATACTCATACTGCATTCTCACAGGCTGAGTGAGGTTCCATTTTTCATTCTATCAACAGTTATTAAGCACCTGATTTGTGCCTGACACATAGTAGGCCGCACTCAGCAAGTGTAGAATCAACAAGCAAGTAAATCTTGATAATTAAGATGTAATGAGTGCATTAAATAGACTGAATCTGTGCTTCAGGGACCCAGAGCAGAGAGCAGGGAGTGCCTCTCCATCTTGCTGGAAAGCTCTGCTTGCTAAGTGCAGTCACACCAGCCAATCACGGAGGGTGTAATGTCCCTTAACTGTTTCTCTGCTTCTGTGGGAAGTCAGCATTGTAGCTTCTCATGAAGATTCAGCCGGGCCTCCAGAGGCTAAAGATCATGCCATAATTTTGTACTCATGTATAGTAGAGCTTTGTGGGCTTTCAGTAAGTATTAAATAACAGCAGGACCTCCCTCATGCCTCGTTCTATTGAGCTGAGTCCAGGAAGACAGTTTTACTCATCTTTAGCCTTTCTGCTTGGAAACCCCAAAAGAGCCCTGTGCAGTTGGAGTGACTGTGTCTTCTTGGGCTGCCTGAAACCACTGGTGCTGAATAAATAGGGGAGAATGGAGAAAGAGCAGGAGGTACCAGGTAGACCCTCAGGGCCTCTAGACATTAGCACTAAAAGTAGTCTGCCAGCTACTGCTGGAAACAGAACGACTAGGAAAGACTTCAGCCTCCAAGAGCACTTTGGTGAGATGCTGGATACCTGAGCAACATCCATCTCTGGAGAACAGCCAGACCCTTCAGGCTTGGATTTCCTTAAAGATCAGCAGAGGGTAAGGAGGTTCTTTTGGATGGTTTTGTGTACAGTCTCAAGATTGATGTTGATGTGCACAGTGCTGAGGGGCTCTGCTAGGCTCAGTGAGCTGAGGTCTGCATTTTGTTAGATCCTGGCTCTGCTGGTTTTCCATACCCTTGTGGCTGGTCAGCTTCTACGTTAGGCTTTCCCTGAGGCTCTCCATCTCTCTTGCATATGCTTCCTGTAGCTAATTGTCAACTACCTTGAAAATTTTTTATCCTTTGTGCAGATGTTGCTCCGCTAAATTTCCCTGTTCAAACCAAGGAGACAAGAGATAATTTTCAAATTTCCTACGTGTGTCCTTAGGGCAGCTGTCAACCCGAAGGCCAGGCAGCATTGCCTCAGAACTTAACGTAAATGCAGGGGCCATTAACTTTGGTAATTTTATTCTCCCTTATCATTGTGGGTGGAAACTGGCTAAATTCCAAAATTTTTTAGCTCTCCCTGTGGTCAGAGAAATCACCCATAACTACTGTATGGTTGTCTGTTCTCATCCCTTCTAGCTCTGAATTACCAGTCAGGGTGCATATGGGAAAGCAGAGTAGATGTGATGAGATGCGGGGGGTGAGAGGATTCACCAGAGACAGACTGGGGAACAGAACAGGCAGGTTGACTGAAGTACACTGCTGAGGGGAGCAGTGGGCGAGACAGGAGAGGTCTGCTGTGCCATGTGAGTAGCTCCCTGGGCAGGGATCGAACTCCTGCTGCAGTGGCTGTGGATAGCTTCATAGTGCAGTGCTTAACTCCTTGCACCACCGGGGAGGCCTACCCCAGTTCTTGTATAAATAAATAAATCTTAAAAAAAAATTAGAACACATGCTCTGTGAAGGGCAATGAAACCATCTTGATTTTTCTCCCTTCAATCTCAGTGAAAGCCTGGAATTCCCTTTTCCATCTGTTCAATCTACTCTTGTTTTCCCTGACCCTACTCAGAATTTTTCTTTGCCTTGTTCCTGCTTAGAGAAACTCTCATAACCCCAAGCAATCACTTTTAGTTGCTTTGAACCTTCCCAAACAGCTGCCATTCCCATATCAGGAGTCAGATGAAAGCAAGTAAAAGTGCTTTCCATTTAGCATGCGGATGAGGAGACTCCTACCTATTAGAAGGGGGTTGCTCCCTAGATGCACAACTACAGTCTTTAAGAGAGCTTGGGAAGAGAGTTTCCCTAGTTGCCTTCCCCTTCTTTGTTTCTCTATCAGCTCCTGCTGTGGAGCAACCCCACCTTTTCTTACTCCACCATTTTGCCCTTATAATAATCCCACTGTGTCATAAGCATGTGCTCTGCAGAGATTCAGTGTGTCTTACACACACACATTACAGGTTGCCCACATATGCCTCACAAATATATCTAGACAGACTTCTTTTACCTGAAGAAAGAAAGATTCTGGCTGTCATCTGTTTCAGTTTCCTCCCCATTATATAATCAGCCCTATCTACCTTTCTGTCCACCTGCTCCAGCCCCCACCCCTGAGGGATTAGGCATAGCACTATGAAGCTATCCACAGCTACTGCAGCACAAGTTCAATCCCCTGGCAGGGACTAACCTACATAGTGCAGCAGATTTCTCCTGTCTCACCCGCTGCTCCCCTCAGCAGTGCATTTCAGTAGATCTGCCTGTTCTCCCTACTCTGTCTCTGGTGAATCCTCTCACCTCCCGCACCTGTGGCCTGTACCCCAGTTCTTATATGCATAAATAAATAAATCTTTAAAAATAAGTTAATTAATTTAAAAAATAGTAATTGTATCAGTCAAATTCTTAAAATTTTATATTTTGAATGTAAATTAAAACAATAGGGTAGAATTATATTTTTGTGCTTGCTGAGAATGATGTAAATTTCTCATCAAAAATTTTCTCTAAATAATAATAATAATGATTCGTTTTGCTTGATTCTGTAATGAGTTAAAAGAAAGGCAGAAAACATACCTAAGAACTCCTTTGCTGCTATTATTTTTCAGTGAAAACATATTTCCTAAACTAGAGCACAACAGAGTATACTAAGAGAGCCTGTTTTCTACAAAATTTACAACCCAAAGGCTAGTTTCACGTGTTTTCTTCACCGACTGGATTGTGGCTGATCATGGCCAAGTGTTTTGATGCTGTTCGTTTGGCTTTTAAATGAAACTGGATCCTGACAACAAAGTTCAAGAATTATTATCGGCTTCTCTGCATAACTTAGAAGCATCTCCAAAGGCATATGTACTATTGCCCTGGCAGACATATATACACAAGTACAGTGTAACACCTCCAGCCTCCATGCTTGGCAAGTTAATGTGGATGTTCATTTTTATAGCCGCTAACTTATTAGCTGTGGATTACGTTGTCACTTTGTGGGTTACATTTCCAAGCATAAGAAGTGTGAGTGAGTTCTAAGACATGTGAAATGAAGGGTCAGCTCACAAAAGCTGGTCTTGAAGACATCAGAGAGTAGGGATGAAGACTTCATCGTGTGGCTCATAGAGCTTGCCAATTCTTTGATTGACAGCTCTCTGTATGGCAAGTCTTGAGGGATTGGGTATTTAAATCTTAATTACAAAAAAGTGTTACAGAATACTAAAAATCATTCAAGGAAACTGGAAAGCTTATAATGTAACATTTCTCTATTAATCTCTTATACAGAATAAAATTTGATTGACAAGATCTATACAATAGTGTAAAGGAATTTAGGAAATCAGTACAAAACTGAAAGGAAAAATTTCAACCATGTGCCATAAATGTGTCCTATTTTATAAACTGGATTACCCCAATCATATACACAAAATAAAACAGATTAAAGTGAACTTTATTATAAAATATAATCCTAATTGGTCTAAATTTAGAACTAAAATCTCAGTAACAAAATTCAAACAAAAATGAATGCAAATAGCTGCTTACTTAGGTAAAAAAAATTGTAAGAATATATTAAAGGAAAAGATATAAATAGAATAACTGTAAAGTAAAATTTTAAATAAAAAATTGAGGACTGTGTAAGCATACTGTTATGCTCCTGATTCTCTCATCTATGCCATTCACTTGTTAATTCATGAATTCAGTAAATATTAAGATACTATTCTGGTCCAAATACTTTACCAAGTGCAGAGAACATGGAGGTACTGTTGGCACTTTAGAGTTCACTGAGAAAATACTCAGATTATAGTAATAAAATGCCATTCACGTGCAAATAAAGAGCTTGGCTGTCAACCCTCCAGCTCCTGCCCCCAAGGCCATGCTCTACCTTTGAGGTTGATCTGTATGGATGAATCAGTGGGTTCCTTTGCTCTTTGACTTCTGCTTGGGTTCTTGCAGCTCCCAGATGTACTGAGGTAATATATGGATTATTTTGAATTAAAGAAACAGTTTGATGAATAATTGATACTTTAAACCTCGCTTTTTCCTAAAAGCAGGAATTTTCTCTGACATTCTTCCCCTCGTTCTCTTGTCAAGCAGGAAATAAATCTCTATGTAAAAGATACTTTCCCTACGTAGAAAGACACCCTTGTCATCAGAGACGTGGATGGGAGACTATAAACCAGTTCTGCTTAATTCAATTAGTTGTTTAAACCATACTTCTCAAGAATATCTTGGTTCTGTCCTTCAAAGATTTATTGCTTCTTCATCTAAAAACTACATAAACTGTTTTGGTTATTCATTTGGTTCCATATCTTATGGACCTCTTTGCACACAAAAGTAAATTTGTCTTTTCTATTGCTAACCTCTCTTTTGTCTGTTTATTATTGAGTCAGCCAGAGGACTCAAAGGAGGTAAGGCAGAGATTCCCTGAAAATTTTCTCTATACTGTTAATTTCCCCAAATTACCCATTTGAATGTACTCCTATTTCCTGACAAGCTCTGAGAGATAGTTTATCTCACATAGTTAAATAAAACTGGCCAAATAAATGATATACTGTGAGATTGCAGAATAAGGAATCCTATGGGGAAATCCAGAAAGTCTTCACAGAGGAAGTGGTGTTACCAGAATTTTAGCTTGTCAGGTCTAGTCTCCCAGCCAAGAATTGATCCCAGGCTGTGGTGGCAGCCTGGATCACCAGTGGGTTGGTGTCTAGGAAAAGAAATAAAGTAGGACTCTCAAGCTGGTAGAACCAGGCCAGGGAGAGGAGAGGGGCAAGGAAGCCAAGTGGAGTTGTGCCTCAGGGAATATACACCTTTCCTTCTGAAGCTCCATCAGTCTCTTCGTGACTGGCCAGGTTTTGGTGGTCTCACTCATTCTGCCTTGTTGTTTCTGTGCCCAGAATTACGTTTTGCATCTCAGTCCTTATCTTAGAGTACTTTTGCTTTATGTCCTTGTCCAGGAATGTCCTGTTGCCCCTAGTATGTGTGTGTAGTGGAGAGAGTTGGGGGTGGGGGTGCGGGGAGGTTTGATTAATCTCCTTTGGAATTTGTTGACCTTATCCCTGGAGCCTACCTCCAAGGCTTTTTCCTCTTCTACTCTGACCCTAGAAGCTATCTTGCCCTTTGGCTCAGTGGCTCTTGAGCTGTGTCTTTAAGGCAGTGTAGCAGTTCCTGAGGAGACTGGGAAGAGCTTTAGGATAGATGGAACATAGGGCAAAAGATGAAAGAAAGAAAGACACTAAGACAATTTAGGGGTGGATTGTGAAAGACCTTTTAGTTCCTATAGAGATGTTGGTCTTAATCCAAAAGCATTGGGCAACAAGGTATTTTGGTATGTTTTCAAGTAGAAAGTAAATGACAACAGTATAAGGCAGTGTTTTGCAAATATGATTATTATATGCATCCTCTTGAGGTAAAATGGCGATTAGCACAATGGCTGCAGATTCCTGCTTCCCTATTCAGTATTTCTGAAAAACAGCTGTGGACATTTCAGAATAAAGTGGCTCAAACCCTATTAGTTTAATCCAAACCCTTTTAGTTTATCTCATACACTAGTTGTAAAACTTCTACTATCTTATCTAACAGAAGGTAAGGAGTTGGTAGATTTTGTTAAACAATTTGGCCAAATCTCATTGAGTCCTAAAGCAAGCAGATGGCTTCTAGGGTCAGAATAGAATAGGAAAAGCCTCAGACGAATAAGAAAGGTTCCAGAGATAAGGGCTACAAATTTCACAGGGGGCTAATCAAAGCACCGCTGGACTAGGGCATCAGGACATTCCCAAACAAAGACAATAAAGAAAAAGGACTCTAAGATAAGGTCTGGGACACAAGACCTGATTCTGGGCACAGTAACAGATTGAGTGAGATCCCTAAAACCTAAGCAATCACAAAGAGTCTAATAGGGCTTTGGAATAATTAGGAAAAGAAGGTGTATATTCCCTGAGGCACAACTCCACTTAGGCTTCCTTGCCCCTCCTGGCCTGGTTCCACAGGCCTGGGAGACCCACTTTATTTCTGCTCTTTTTCTTCTTTTCTTTTTAAGATTTATTTATTTATGTATTTATACAAGAACTGGAGTACAGGCCAGATGTGTGGGAGGGAGAGAGGCTCCACCAAAGACAGAGTGGGGAACAGAACAGGCAGACTGACTGAAATACACTACGGAGGGGAGCAGCTGGCAAGACAGGAGAGGTCTGCTGTGCCATGTGGGCATCTCCACGGCTGGTGGGGACTGAATGGGCACTGCAGAGGCTGCGAACAGCTTCACAGCGCTGAGCTCAACCGCCCGCGCCACCAGGGAGGCCCTGCTCATTTTCTTCTTAATAAACTTTTTCTTATATTCTTATATTTCTCTAAACAAATTTGCTTCTTTTTGCTTGCTTGCCTGGACATCAGGGAAGTTCCTGTTGTGGCTTTGTGAAACACCAATCTATGGTGGGCTCATCGCTGCCACTGCAGCCTGGGATCAATTCCTGGCTGGGAGACTAGACCTGAAAACCTGAAATCACAGTATCATCACCATACCTATAAATTCCTGCCCCTTTTGTTAAGCAAAAGTTGTCAAGCCACCCCCCACCTCCCATCTGTGAGCTCCAGCCCCCTCAGACTAAACGAGTATTTATATCAGCAGTCTTAAGGCCCAAGGCTCTATTCTCCTCTGAATCTTCTTGCACTCACTCTGTATTTTCATGCACAATAAAGCCTCACTTCTAACTTACCTACTCTGGCTCCTGCATAAATTCTTTCCTGCACAGAAGTCAAGAAACTCGAGGTCCCTCAGCACCCCGGGACCCATCACTTTTATTTTTTTAATAGAAATATTTTTAGAGGATTTTTCAGGGTTGAAAATTTATTTTGTTATATATCCTACATGTATTAATTTTAGTAATACATAAATTTCTTTCATTTACAGTTTTTATAAAACTAAAGAGCCAAAATTAATTTACATAAAACAAAAACAAAACCATATGAATTCTAAAATTCATTTAACATTAATTTAATGTGAAGGATAGTGTTTTGTTGACAGAAACTCATGAAAAAGATGAATTTCATTAATCATAAGAGTTCAACATGCCTATAAAACTGTTGTTTTATGATTCAATTTTTCCACTTCTTTTTGCTATTCAAACTATTGTGCTCATTCATCTATATAAAATTTTCTTCATTGGCTATATTTTCTCCCTCAAAACTTAATTGCTTAAACAACTATTTTATTATGCATATGTATTCTGAGTTAGGAATTCAGAATAGTAGGAATACTATTGGAATTGGGAATAGTAGGAAAGGCTTGTCTTCTGAGATATCTGGGGGATCTTCAGAGAAGATTCGATGGCAGGAGGTAAATAAGATGTTCACTCCTGTAACTGATTCTGGTTGTTTGACTGGAGCTTGATTCTGATTGTTTGACTGGAGCTGATTGTTTGACTGGATTCTGATTGTTTGACTGGAGCTGATTCTGGTTGTTTGACTGGTGATTGACTGGAGCTTCTAGAAATTCCTCAGCCTCAGTTTCTTCATAGTAAAAGACTGGGCTTATATGACAGCTCAGAGCTCCAAGTGTCCCTTACATTTTCTGACCTAACTTCAGAAGTCACACAGTGACTTATCCTACTGAGTACAGTGACCAAAATTTGTGCATATTCAGGAGGAGGGTACAAGGGCCCTGTGTCTCAAAGAGAGGATCATCAAAGAATTTTCATTCACTCTAAAAAATCACCAAAGAATATGATAATTTATTGTGCTAAACACAAATACACAAATGAGACACTAAGTAAACCTTTTGTTTTATTGTTGATCTGGTCATCATCTAAATGATTCCGAATATACTTCATGGTAATAACTTAGATATTTGTCTTAGTCTCTGAAATTCATAATTAAGTTCCAAAACAGAGAATAAATGGGTGCCTCCCATTTTAGATGGCTGCCTGGTAGGCCTTAGGTACACTAATTAAGACTTAAGAAGTTGCCAAATAGTTTTGCTTTTGCTTTCCGATGGAAGAGAGAGTTCCAGGTAGTCCCCCTGGAGAAAAACTTGTTAGTCTGCCACCATAATGCATGCCCAGCCAGGCCAAGGTGGTGCTCTGCCATATTTGGACATCTACCTGTCTACTTCACCGGCCAGTTGTAGACTATGCATCCTTGACAAAGGGCCAATATTAAAGACTACTTGTAGATCACTCCACATCCTCTCACTCTACCTACTTAGCCACTGCTATGGGGATCAGTTCTACACAGACTTATCAGCTTCCCATAGGTGCAACCTGTTAGCACCTTCTTTGGGACTCTTCAGTGTGCCTTATGCTTCCTGCCCCAGGGCTTTTCAGGGACCCTCGCTT
>NW_023601104.1:103604010-103635100 GCF_014898055.3 Talpa occidentalis
CTCATGTCCTGGTAGCTCAGGTTGGCAGGGCCTGGTGCACAGGGCGCCGTGAGTGGACATTGAGGAAATAGTGTCACAGACAGACACAGAGAAGTTCCTGTCCCGACAGCCTCTGAGCATCTGCGTGGTGACAGCTGTGAGGCCTCAGCCCTCGTGGGGACGGAGACTCAGGTGTGTGTGGGGGAGGGACCCTACACCTGGGCCCATCTCCCTGGGGGTCACTCAGATGTGAACTAAGGAGAAGGAGAACAGAGAATAAGGGGGTTTATATTGAGAGGAGGGAGTGGGGTTCGTGCATCTTTGTCATGGACTTTAAAATAGGGAGAAACTGTGCTCAGAGTCGCGCCTGCTGCGGCCTGTGGGGACGTGGGTGTCGGGACGCCTGAGGGGCCCAGGGCAGGATGCAGACGGGGCTGCCCAGACCCAGCCCTGGCGCTGATCGTGTCCTTCACTCCTGGGCTTTCGGGCTGGCTGGTCCGGGAGAGGCGGAGGAGGAGAGAGACCCAATCTCCGCTCTGGGCGGGAGGGCTGCGCCTCATGACGCCTGTTTCCTGGCCGGTCCGTGTGAAGGTGAACGTCAGAGAGAGGGTCGGACCCAACCTGGGGTGTCCAGGCCCCGCACGTCCTCTCCCCGGGGGTGGGTCTGCGGGGGACGCGGGAGAAGAGAAAGGAGTCTCAGGGGAAACAGGCTCCTGCTCCCCGCGGGCGTGTCTGTGAGTCAGGAGAGTCTCCGCGTCCCCGGAGTTGGGTTCTCTGGACTCTCGGGAGACAGTTCCAAGCGTGGGGGGCAGGAGGAACCCCAGGGACGCGCCGAGCACTTTACCGACGACACTGCAAAGAATTAGAGCAGAAATTCCCTCAATAGGGGAATGAAAGCCACTTGCACAGATGTTCTGAGAACTGCAGGTGACACCCCCACACCAGCCCCACGTCCACGGGAGAGCTGAGTCTCCCTCTCAGACCAGCGGGACGGGACGGCACGTCCACGGTCTCCTGTCCCTCAGCCTCGTCCTGGGCGTCCCCACGGGAGCGTCTGGGTGAGAAAAGACTCCAAGGAACCAGACTGGCCCCACACACTGCGGCCGTCACCCCCACAGAGGACATGCTCACCCCAGGGAGACCAGGGGATTCCACCAGAGGAAACTGTCGAAATCACAGTGACATCCTCGTGGGGCAGGAGAAGGAGGAACACACAGAACACGGGGAATTCTGCTTGCGGGCACCTGTCAGGAGACAGGGAGGGCGGAGAACACCCCACCTGCCGTCACCCAGAACAAGGAGACCCGGGTGACATGGGGGGGCAGGACCCGCACAAGGAGACGGTGGAGACTCTGTCGTGAGGACGGAGAGAACGAGGCCTGGGGAGTCCTGGGCCCTGCGACGAGCGCACTGACCGCGTGGACAGGGCCCCAGCCCCCGTGCGCCCCGGGGACCACTGCAGTCTCTGTGAGGGCACAGTGGCCCCTTGACAGGACACAGAGAGACAATTGTCACTTCACAGGGGCAGAGGAGGCTTGGAAGAGGCCAAACCCTCCTGAGAGAAAGAGAAAATGAGGCCTCCCCGGGAGACACAGAGCTGGGAACACCCTGAGTCAGCATGGAAGAGGGAACAGCGTCCGTGGCACCGGACCCCAAAGTCTGCACTGTCCCCCGTTCCTGAAACACAGTGTCCTTCTCCACGGGACAGGAGCAAAGTTTCGTGAGGCTCAGCGGGAAACACACAAGACACTGAGCAGCAACAGTCCTGGGAACCCGGGAGACTCTGCAGAGAAGGGTCCACCCGAGAGCTCTCGTGGCGGGTGCCCCCGTCACAGACACCAGAGGTCAGGCCAGGAGACCCGGGACCCCAGAGCTCAGCAGGGACCTTCAGACAGGGAGTCGGGTCTGGCCAGGACAGAGACTCACGCTGAGTCCTCAGACCCCCGTCTCTGTCAGCTGCCAGGGGCCCGTCCAAATATGGGTTCAGGGCTCAGCCTCTGGGCCTGGATCTAGGACCGTTGGTCAGGAGTCCCATCAGCCTTCCTGGGGGCACCTGGGACCTGGTGACAGGTGTGTGGACACCACGGTGATCTGATCCCACCTGCTCTTGGATCCACAACAGAGAATCAGTTGTTCTGACACAATACAAAGGCACAGATGTTATCAGCAGATGGCACTGCGGGAGGGACCCCAGGCTGTGCCCAAGGAGGACAGAGGGATGGACACCCTCTAGGAGAGGGCAGGGTCGGCCTGGAGTGGGGGTCCAGGCTGCAGGTCCCGTCCCTGTCCATGTCCTCCCACAGCCATGAGCTGAGTTCAGGGCTGTGAGCTCGGAGCGCCCCCTGGTGGTGGGCCTGGGTGCTGCCCCCTCCTGTCCTGCAGGGTCTGGGTCTGGGCCACACCCGCCCCTCCCTGGGTCTCCCCAGTAATAGTAAATAACAGACACCTGGACAGGTGAGGGTCTCGTCCCTGGGGAGGTCTCACCTGTGTATAGACAGGGTCATCTCCTCCTTGGGTTACCCAGGAATGTGGGGTGTGGGAGCCTCTCAGAGGAGAGCAATGGTGCCCTGGGGAGCTGGGGTCTTGCAGAGGGAGCCCCAGACAGGAACCCCTGCCCCCAAACTGCACCTGCTCCCGGGCTGTGCTCTGAGCTCTGAGCCTCCTGGGGCCTCCCGGTGTCCCTGGGCCCCTGGGGTCCTGACATGGCCCAGTGGACCCCCGCCCCGCCCCCGTCCTGCAGGGTTTGTGTCTGGGCTCACACCCGCTCCCCTCACTGTGCCTCCCGCACAGAAATACACGGCCCTGTCCTCGGGCCTCAGGCTGCTCATTTGCAGATACAGCGAGTTCTTGGCGCAGTCGCTGAAGATGGTGAATCGGCCCTTCACGGAGTCTGCGTAGCTTGTGCTGCCACTATAAGTATAAATGTCTGCAACCCACTCAAGCCCCTTCCCCGGAGCCTGGCGGACCCAGTGCATCCGGTAATTCTTGAAGGTGAATCCGGAGGCTGCACAGGAGAGTCTGAGGGTCCCCCCAGGCGGCACCAATCTCCCCAGACTCCACCAGCTGTTCCTCACCCTGGACTCCTGCAAACACAGACACAGCCCGTCAGGACATGGCTCTCGCCCACTGCTTCCCCTCCTGCCCCCCCTCCTCCGGGATCCTGCCCCAGGAATCACCCCCTAGAAGAGCCACGAGCAGCAGCCAGCTCAGCCCACGCTCCATGGCGAGTGTCCGCGTCCGTGCTGACCCGAGTGGACCCTGGGTGCGGCTGGGCTCCTGTGCGGGCTGCAGGGCGGGCCGGGCTGGTTTTCAGCAGCAGGGGACGCCCTATTTGCATGTGTCCTGCTATATAGCAGCTCTGGCTGGGTCTGGGCAGAGGAGCCGGGGAGGGTCCTGGGACGTGGGGTCATGACACACGATGAGCAGGTCCCTTATTAGGGCCAGAGCTGGTGACCCTGAGCCCCTGTTACTTGCTGGGACGCAGGCCCCGGTGCTGGTGCTCACACGTGCTCTGTGGGGTCTTCTAAGGCAATCTGGACCCATGTGCACTGTGGGGTGAGTGGGAGTTGCTCAGCCAGTGCTGAGAATAGTCTGATGTCCCCAAACACAAGAAGATGACTTGTGAGTGGACTTTGAGGAAATCGTGTCATACATGTTCACAGAGAAGTTACTGTCACTACAGCTTCTGAGCATCTGCGTGGTGACAGCTGTGAGACCTCAGCCCTCCTGGGAGCCAGAGAATCAGGTGTGCAATGTGAGGGAGGAACCCTCATCTGGGCCCATCTTCCTGGAGGATCCTCAGATGTAAACCAAGGAGAACTGAGGACACACAATACGGGGAAATGAAATGTTTTAGGCACTTGACAAGGGTAAATTGCATTTATGGTATTTATTTGTTGCCCCGACTTTTCACATGTGGAGGAAAACACGAGTCACAACTCACTTCCTGCTGAGGCCCTCTGTTCAGGGCTGGGAGGGACTCGGTGAGGCTGAGAAGGATTTGGGGGTGTGACCGGGGATGAGCTCTGCTTGGGGTCCTGTCCCTGGTGTCCAGTCAGGCTGGCCTTGGGGCGAGGGAGAGAGATGAAGGGAATGAACTGCTCTGCACGTGGCGGGGGGGCTGTGCTCCTGGAACCTGGTCTCCCTGTCAGGGTCGTCTGAGTGGGGATCCGGGAGGGATTAGACACCCCTGAGCCTCTCGTCCCTGCACGTGTCTCTCCAGCAGGAGAGCGAGTCTGGGCTGCGTCGTGGAGAGAGAAACCTCGTCCCCGGAGGAACGGGACCTGGTGACACCATCCGTGTGTCCTGACCCGGAAGCCGCGTCTCCACCGTCCTCCTGATTCCAGCTCCCCAGACCCTCCCGGGGCAGGTTCAAGCGCGAGGGCAGAGACGAGGCTCAGAGACAACCAGAAAGTCTCGGTGATGGTCACGAAGATCAGAGCATTTTCCTCCAAAGTGGGAATGAATGACGTGCAGAGGTGGAGTGAGCTCCGCACCCGCCACCCCACAGCCCCCGTCACAGCAAGAGGGAAAAGCTGAGACAGTCCCGCGAAGCTCAGGAATAAGACACGGACGTCACGGTCACGGGTGTCCCTCAGCTCCGTCCCGGACGCCCCCCCAAAGCTACTCAGAAGAAAAGGCCACGGGGGTCGACACTGGACACAGACAACACAAAAAGAACATCACAGGCCCAGAGCCCTCGTGATCACTGAGGGGAACATCCTCCCAACGTCCTCGCCAGCAGGACCCGACCTGCGTCCCAGGGACCGTCCCCAGGATCACGGGGACTCCTCCTGGGCACGGGCTGGTTCCACAGCCGAGAGAGCATCAGTGTATCCAACACGGCCACAAAGAGGAACACGGAACCCCAGGATCACATCAACAGACGCTGGAAAGCGCTCGACACGGTCCAACCCCCATGGGTGGTGCAGGCCTGGACGCCCTCGGGGAGGAACAGACCTTCACATGGTGAGAGCATCCGTGACCAGCCACCGCCTGTGGGATGCTCAGGGCGACACGCTGAGGCCCTTCCTGGGAGGTCGGGAGCGAGACAGGGACGTCCTCTCTCCCCTGCCCTTCAGGAAACTGGGCAGAAGACACGGGTCTGTCGGCGTCCAGCGGACACGATCCTCCGCGCAGGGAGAGCAAAAGCTCCCCGAGAGGCGATGGTCAGATCCTGAATGGCCGATGCAGGGTGAGCACAGCCCCCAGAGGCGCCACCCCGGGACGCGAGTGAGCGGGAGGGGAGGGTCCAGCTCTGGTCACGGTCTCGCCCGAGGAGGAGATTCCCGGGAGCCAGCGGGGCCAGGCGGGGAGGACAGTGCCGTGACCCCGTCAGCCCGTGATGCACAGACACGCCCAGGACAGAGAGACATGGACGCGCTCGTGGGCTCGTGCGGGGGCAGATTCGTGTTATTATTATGGCCACGCGGCGCCCCTGTGGGTTCCCGGCCGTGTCTGAGAACACAGAGCACCGTGGACAGAGCACAGAGCAGTTATCCAGTGTCCAGGGAGGGCCTCGCTGGTGGCGCAAGGGGTTGAGCACCGCACTGTGTAGGAATCCGTGGCCTCTGCTGCACGAGTTTGATCCCGGCAGCCAGGGAGCAGCCCACATGGCGCAGCAGACTCTCCTGTCTCCCCACGGCTCCCTCAGCAGTGCCTTTCACTCATTCTGCCTGTTCTGCTCCCTACTCTGTGTCTGGTGGATCCTCTCACCCTCCGCATCTCTGGCCTGTGCCCCAGATCTTGTGTGCATAAATAAATACATCTTTAGAAGAGGAACATGGATCCACAAAGGCCATGAGAAGACAAAACATTCTCGAGAGGCGAGAAGACACTAAAGGCCTCACCCGTGGGAGAAAGAGCTGGACATTCCACACTCACGCCAGAGGAGGGAGATTTGCTCCTGGACCCGTTGCTGGAAGATCCACAGACTTACTGCGTCCCCATAAAACACACCAGAACCTCACAGAAATGGAGCAAAGTTTGAATAAATTTTATCCAAAACAGACAAGACACTGAGCAGCAACAGTCCTGGGAACCCGGGAGACTCTGAAGAGAAGGGTCCACCCGAGAGCTCTCGTGGCGGGTGCCCCCGTCACAGACACCAGAGGTCAGGCTGGGAGACCCGGGACCCCCAGTGCTGACCAGGGGCCTTTCAGACAGGGAGTCGGGTCCGGCCAGGACAGAGACACACGCAGAGTCCTCAGACCCCCGTCCCGGCCACCTGTCAGAGTCTCTCCAAACACGGGGTCAGGGTCAGCTCCCGGGGCCTGGATCCAGGACTCTCAGGCAGGAGTCAACACCGGCCTTCCTGGGGGCACCTCGGACCCTGTGACGGGGGTGTGGACACCGTGGTCATCTGATCCAGAGCAGAACAGACAATCAGCTGTTCTGACACAATTTCAAGGTCACAGATGTTATCAACAGATGGCACTGGGGTGTGACCCCAGGCTAGACCCAGGACAGTGGGGATGGACACACACTAGGAGAGGGCAGAGGTCAGACTGGACAGCAGGTCAATCCTGGAGGTCACTCCCTGTCCATGTCCTCCCACAGCCATGAGCTGACCCAGGGCTGTGAGCTCGGAGCGCCCCCTGGTGGTGGGCCTGGGTGCTGCCCTGTCCCCCTTTTGCTCATCATGTCTTATGACTCTAAAGTCCCAGGACCCTCCCCAGACTCTCTGTCCCCAGACCAGCCAGAGCTGCTAAATAGCAGGTCACAGGCCAATAGGGCCGTCCCCTGGGTTTTCTTGTTGGACACAAAGCACTAGAATCTGTGGGGCCCATGTCAGCAACTGGACAGACCATGTCAGTGACACATCTGCTTCTCAGGAGACCTCAGGAATTCACCCCTGAGATCCTGTCACCTGCAGACTGATGGAGCATCCCCTGTGTGAGAACAGGTGAGGGGTCTAAACTCTGGGGAGGTCTCATCTGTACACAGACAGAGTCACCTCCTCCTTGGGGCTCCCCAGGAGTGTGGGGAGCGGGAGCCTCTCAGAGGAGAGCAATGGTGCCCTGTGGAGCTGGGGTCTTGCAGAGGGAGCCCCAGACAGGAAGCCCCTGCCCCCCGCCCCTGCACCTGCTCCAAGTCTGCACTCTGAGCTCTGAGCCTGCTGGGCCTCCCGGTGTCCCTGGGCCCCTGGGGTCCTGACACGCCCCAGTAGGACCCCCAGCCCCGTTCCCGTCCTGCAGGGTTTGTGTCTGGGCTCATACCCGCTCCCCTCACTGTGTCTCTTGCACAGAAATACACGGCCGTGTCCTCGGGCCTCAGGCTGCTCATTTGCAGATACAGCGAGTTCTTGGCGTTGTCGCTGGAGATGGTGAATCGGCCCTTCACGGAGTCTGCGTAGCTTGTGCTACCACCGTTACCATTAATGTATGCAACCCACTCCAGCCCCTTCCCTGGAGCCTGTCGGACCCAGTTCATGTAGTAGTTGCTGAAGGTGAATCCGGAGGCTGCACAGGAGAGTCTGAGGGACCCCCCAGGCGGTACCAAGTCTCCCCCAGACTCCACCAGCTGCGCCTCACCATGGACACCTGCAAACACAGACACAGCCCGTCAGGACATGGCTCTCGCCCACTGCTTCCCCCTCCTGCCCCCCTCCTCAGGGATCCTGCCCCAGGAATCACCCCCTAGAAGAGCCACGAGCAGCAGCCAGCTCAGCCCACGCTCCATGGCGAGTGTCCGCGTCCGTGCTGACCCGAGAGGACCCTGGGTGCTGGCTGGGCTCCTGTGCGGGCTGCAGGGCGGGCCGGGCTGGTTTTCAGCAGCAGGGGACGCCCTATTTGCATGTGTCCTGCTATATAGCAGCTCTGGCTGGGTCTGGGCAGAGGAGCCGGGGAGGGTCCTGGGACGTGGGGTCATGACACACGATGAGCAGGTCCCTTATTAGGGGCCAGAGCTGGTGACCCTGAGCCCCTGTTACTTGCTGTGACACAGGCCCAAATGTTGGTGCTCACGTGCTCTGTGGGGTCTTCTGTGGAAACGGGACCCGTTGTACTGTGCGGTGCGTGGGTGATGCTCAGCCAGTGCTGAGAACAGCATGAGGTCCCTGAACACAAGAGGATGGACGTCTGTGTGGTCAGCATCTCACCCGTGGGCAGGTGTGCACAGGGAACAGCGACAGGACGGGTGACAGCAGGGAGGTGTGTGGTTAATGCCTATTTCATTCCCTCTGCCCAGTGTGGCTGCCCTGAGGGGGTGTGGTCCAGCATTCCGGCCTCTGAGGTGGTATGGCCCAGGGTGTTTGGACTCCCCTGTCCATCATAACGGGGTGTCCTCCACCCCCTACCTTTCGGCTCTTTCATTACCCATGACCTTTAAGGTCCCCCCGTGTCTCTCCATGATGGAAGCTCATGTCCTGGTAGCTCAGGTGTGCAGGGCCTGGTGCACAGGGCGCCGTGAGTGGACATTGAGGAAATAGTGTCATAGACGGACACAGAGAAGTTCCTGTCCCGACAGCCTCTGAGCATCTGCGTGGTGACAGCTGTGATGGCTCAGCCCTCGTGGGGGACGGAGACTCGGGTGTGTGTGGGGGAGGGACCCTCACCTGGGCCCATCTTCCTGGGGGTCACTCAGATGTGAACTAAGGAGAAGGAGAACAGAGAATAAGGGGTTTATATTGAGAGGAGGGAGTGGGGTTCGTGCATCTTTTGTCATAGACTTTAAAATAGGGAGAAAACTGTGCTCAGAGTCGCGCCTGCTGCGGCCTGTGGGGACGTGGGTGTCGGGACGCCTGAGGGGGCCCAGGGCAGGATGCAGACGGGGCTGCCCAGACCCAGCCCTGGCGCTGATCGTGTCCTTCACTCCTGGGCTTTCGGGCTGGCTGGGCCGGGAGAGGCGGAGGAGGAGAGAGACCCAATCTCCGCTCTGGGGCGGGAGGGCTGCGCCTCACGACGCCTGTTTCCTGGCCGGTCCGTGTGAAGGTGAACGTCAGAGAGAGGGTCGGACCCAACCTGGGGTGTCCAGGCCCCGCACGTCCTCTCCCCGGGGGGGAGTCTGCGGGGGACGCGGGAGAAGAGAAAGGAGTCTCAGGAGAAACAGGCACTAAGAACTAGAGAGTGAAAAGGAGGAGGAGAGGCCGCAGCAGACACCTGGAAAGAGGCTCCCCTGGTCTGGGCAGCACGTTGGAGAAGCTGGAATAAACGGAGCCCGTGTGAGAAGCATAAATCCTGCCCAGACGGAATCAGGAGAAACAGGTCCAGGAACAGACCAATGACAAGGGAGAGAATTGAACAGTCATCCAAGTCCCCCAAAAATAAAGGCACAGGGCCTGCTGGTTCCCCGGTGAGTCCACCAAGCCCTCAAGGGGAACCAGTGTCCGTCCTGCGCTGGCCGTTCCCGAAACTCAGGCGGAGGCTGCGCTGCCAAGTGCCCAGCGTGAGGCCCCGGGATCCCGACACGAGAGCAGACGAGGACGTCAGCACAGAAGAGACACTGCAGACCCGCGTCCTGAGAAGCACAGAGGAAAAAGCCTCAGCAGTGGAGTGAACAGCAGGTGCCGAGGAGCCTCCACAGCACCCAGGGTGTTCACTCCAGGCCACGGGAGGGATGGACGTGGACGGTCCGTCCAGGTCATTCTCCATCTCAGCAGATAGAGATGAAATCACGGCCCAGATCAGCCGCTGCAGAGAAGGCAGCTGACAAGACTCACCCCGTTCATGGTCACGTCTCCCAGGGAGACGCGCGGAGGTGACGCCCCCACAGGAGGGAGACCATGTGCCCAGCCCACCCAGCAGCACCTCAGTTCCTACGTGAGCTGTGGAGTTTCTGTTGCGCCACCCCAGGCTCCTGTCCACGCTCCATGTCATGAATGTTTCCTCCTGTGTTAACTGTCAGGGCTTAACCTTTTACACTTTATGTCTGTGATTAATTTTTTCACTTTCTTTAAATTTATTTTTATATTCCCCATACAGTTGCAACCCCCTCATTTTGATCCCAATTCCTCCTTTCCCCGCAACCCCCCCTGCCGGGGACCAGCCTCCAGCAAAATGTCGTGTCAGGGGTTCCTGAAAGGATGAGACGGCGTCGGCAGAAACGAAAGGGCTGAGGGGAAGGGGCTGAGGTGGAATGAGGAGACACCGACACTTGGTGAGGTGCTGGTATCTTCTGCCGAGAGACTCAGCAGGTCTTTATTTATTCATTTTTAGTAAGCAGAAAAAAATACACTGTCACGTGTAAAGCAGAAACAATGAGTGTATTTTATTCCCAGGGACTACCGGCTCCTGCGGGTCCCAGCTAGACGGTAGCCTTCAAGGTTAATAGATAAAACACCAGACCTAACACTAAAACTTACTTTTTCAGCTAGACAATGACCTGAGACAGTGGGGAGCCCCAGTGCATCCCCATCAGCTGAAGCCTCAGCATCGAGAGACTCTTCTACTCACATGGCCTCAGCCGGGGACCAGCTGCTGCTCGGCTCTCAGAACTTTTTCTACCTACAAACTCCTTAACACAGTTAACTTCATTTAAATACTTTCCTAAGAAACTTCTAAATAAAAAGAAAACTTCTAAAAAATAAAACAAAAATATACTATAATTGTTATGCTAAATTACTTGTCAAATATATACAATAAATTGTCTCCCATTGTTAATTGGGCCAAATTGTGTAGTAACTAATTTCTAAACAGGTAATTTTCTGTGCCAAATGCTTGCAGCCTGCTCATACATATAATTTGTACCCTAATGTACTTTTTGGAAATTTATTTCTCTTTATGACCAAAAACAAAAAATAAAAAAATATTAAGTCTTCAGCCCATGGTGTGAGGCACAAGGAATCTTCAGCCCCGCAGTATGAGGCCCTTTACCTTCGGCCCCATGGTGTGACGCCCTTTGAGCTTCCCTGCTTGCCAGTGTCTTATCTGGCTGGGGCATCAAGGACTCCTGCAACGCCCGGCGCCTCCCCGAGTCTCCCCAGTAATAGTAAGAAACAGACACCTGGACAGGTGAGGGTCTCGTCTTTGGGGAAGTCTCCTCCTTGGCGCTCCCCAGATATGTCGGGGATGGGAGCTCTCAGTGGAGAGCAGTGGTGCCCTGGGGAGCTGGATATTGTAGAGGGAGCCCCAGACAGGAAGCCCCTGCCCCCCCCCAGCACCTGCTCCCGGGCTGTGCTCTGAGCTCTGAGCCTCCTGGGTATCCTGGTGTCCCTGGGTCCCTGGGGTCAAGACACGCTCCAGTGGACCCCAGCCCCACCTCCTGTGCTGCAGGGTTTGTGTCTGGGCTCACACCCGCTCCCCTCACTGTGTCTCTCACACAGTAATACACGGCCGTGTCCTCGGGCCTCAGGCTGCTCATTTGCAGATACAGCGAGTTCTTGGCGTTGTCTCTGGAGACGGTGAATCGGCCCTTCACGGAGTCTGCGTAGTATTGCTTACTCCCATCATACCATATAGCTGCAACCCACTCAAGCCCCTTCCCTGGAGCCTGGCGGACCCAGTCCATTCCATAACCACTGAAGGTGAATCCGGAGGCTGCACAGGAGAGTCTGAGGGACCCCCAGGCGGCACCAAGTCTCCCCCAGACTCCACCAGCTGCTCCTCACCCTGGACACCTGCAAACACAGACTCAGCCCGAGGACATGGCTCGCGCCCACTGCTTCCCCTCCTGCCCCTCCTCAGGGATCCTGCCCCAGGAATCACCCCCTAGAAGCGCCACGAGCAGCAGCCAGCTCAGCCCACGCTCCATGGCGAGTGTCCGCGTCCGTGCTGACCCGAGGGTACCCTGGGAGCGGGCTGGGCTCCTGTGTGCGCTGCAGGGCGGGCCGGGCTGGTTTTCAGCAGCAGGGGACGCCCTATTTGCATGTGTCCTGCTATATAGCAGCTCTGGCTGGGTCTGGGCAGAGGAGCCGGGGAGGGTCCTGGGACGTGGGGTCATGACACACGGTGAGCAGGTCCCTTATTAGGGCCAGAGCTGGTGACCCTGAGCCCCTGTTACTTGCTGGGACGCAGGCCCAGGTGCTGGTGCTCACACGAGCTCTGTGGGGTCTTCTCTTTGAGATCTTGATGTTTGGGGTCAGCCCTATGTCAGCTCTGTCTTGTCACATAAATTCTCCCATGCTTCGGTGTCTTGTTTTGCTGTTAGCGTCTTTCATTTCAGACGCACTGTGACTCATCGCAGCCCATTTGTTAAATTTCATTTCACTTCTCCTGTCCTTGGAGCCCCGTTCACACAGTGTCACCTCAGCTAACGCTGAGTGTTTGTGCCTTTTCCCTCCTGTGCTGATGGCGCCCTGTTGGCACAGCCGGGATGTGGAACCGAGGGCAGGGGATGGATCTGGACTGAGGTGTGTTTGGACAAGTGCTGACAGCTCAGCTGTAGCAAAGGACGGATCCTGCACGTGCAACAACATGGAGGAGCCTGAGGGGGGATGTCAGGGAAATGATGAAGAAAAGACAGACGTCGTTGGTCTCAGTTCACGCGGGCGCAGAGAAGCGGAGCAGAGCATTTTCAGAACCGGGGACAGGCCACCTGGGACAAGGGGCATCACCTGTCAGGCCCCTGCACTCACCACCACCCCCGCGTCGGCCCTGACCCTCCTGGGGAGCCCCGCGGCAGAGGCCCAGACCCACCAGCTCCTCCTTTCTAGAGCGGCTCCGCCCGAGACCTGACCTGAGTGACCAGAGCCCGGTCCCAGCCCAGGGAGTGACCAGGGAGGGTTCGCAGCGGGCACCCGTCCCTGCGCGTGGGGAGGCCGCGGGTCCCTGGGCCTCGGTCTGGCCCTCACGGCCCGGCTCAGGGACAGGCCCCGCCTGGGACAAGGACGGGGTGGGCGGTGGCCCTGCCCTCTGTCCTCCAGGCCAGCAGGACAGGCCTTGGTCTCCCCTCCGGCCCCGCCTGCTCCTGTGACTTCGCCCACAGTTGTCCAGAGCGTGATTCACTTTCAAAACCCGAGGATCCGTCAGCTGTTCTCCTGTTGATACTCACAGTTCACGCAGCCTGTGCCCAGGCCCTGCGGTGGAGGGGAGCCCCCAACACAGAACAGCCCCCTGGCCCGTGTCCTCGCGGGGCACCCATGACCTCACTGCGGCCAGGAGACCCCGCCGCGCAGGGACGAGCGTGTCTGCAGCTGTGGTCCCGGGTGCGGCCCTGGCTCTCCCGCTCTCTAATGGACACTCTCAGCCGTTTTTAAGGACGAGCCCGGGCCCTTCAGGAGGATCGGGCGGACTTGGGGGGCTGATGCCGATGGAATCAACGTCGTCAGGGGATGCGTTTGCCGGATGGTTCCGTCCAGCTGTGGATGAGCTGACCCAGGAGACGGGGAGCAGGTGCTGGGGGACGGGAGGCCCCGACAGAGCAAGGAGGGGGAGGGGGAGGCGTGGGACGGTCAGCAGCTCGGGGCCTGGGGAGAGGAGCAGGGCACGTCCCGGGGAGCCGCACCTGCCCAGGAGGGAGCCGGCAAACGAGGGCCCACGCGCCCGGGGACACCGTGAGTGTCCGGGACGGACAGCGAGTGGCCACACGAGCTCAGCTCAAGGACAGACGGGACAGGCTGTCACCCCCCGGGACCGCCACGGCCCCTGCAGAGAGTGACCGACCACGACAGATGCCCCCGGAGCTCACGGAGACACAGACCCGGGCTCCTGCCTGGTGTGCAAAGGTGGGGAGGGGTCCCCCCAATGATGGTTGCGCACGTGACCGCCAGCCAGTATGTTTTGAGAGAAACAATGAAGCTTGAACCCGAGTCCTGAACTGCGGGAAACGGCAAAGCGCGGGCGCGGGGGACACGGCCAGGCCAGGGGAGACGGGAGGTTCACGCAGAGCATCGGGTCAGAACATCCCTCAGGGGCTCCAGGTCAGAGACCACAGTCGTGGGCCCGGGAGGCGAGAGAGCAGAAGCTGAGGGAACACAGACGCCCGCGCTCACGCTCACATCACATCACATCACACTCACGCCGCTGGGGGCGGGTGAGGAAGGTGCACAGACACCTGGACAGGTGGGGGACCAGCGCCTGGGGAGGGCGCGGGCCGGGCTGCTCGCGTGTCTGACAAAGGCCCCGGGCGCGGGGCGCATCCCTGAGTCAGGCGTCTCTTGGCCGAGTCCGGCGGGTTCTGCCCACGTGCTCACGGCGGCTGCCGCTGACTGTGGCCGTGGCTGAAACCCGCGGTGGAGGTAAAGCTGCCAGGGCCGCGTGGCCACACACCCCACCACTCACTGGCCAGCCCCGGCGCTGCGTGAGGCCAACGGCACATTTAGAGACGATGAGTGTTTCTCTGCTCGGAGACGGTGATTCCATTTGGGTCTTCCAGTGACAAGTGCAGGAGACCCCTGGAAACTTCTGGACCTTGAGGCCGTGGAACATTCCCGCCAAGCCTCTCAGGTAGATCTGTGCTCTCTTGGGACAGTCAGTCTGGAGAAGAGCTTTAACTTCAGGCGGGCAGCGAGTGCTAGGGAAAAAATGCCAGGGTTGTTATTCATTTTTACTACTTGAAAGCACTCGCTTATGTGCGCCCAGATGTGTAAATAAAGAACTGCTGAGCAGCCCCCCGCTCCCCCCCACCGGCCTCCCTGTGTCCCTGGGCCCCTGGGGTCCTGAAACGCCCCAGTGGACCCCGAGCCCCGCCCCCCCATCCTGCAGGGTTTGTGTCTGGGCTCACACCCGCTCCCCTCACTGTGCCTCCCACACAGTAATACACGGCTGTGTCCTCGGGCCTCAGGCTGCTCATTTGCAGATACAGCGAGTTCTTGGCGTTGTCTCTGGAGATGGTGAATCGGCCCTTCACGGAGTCTGCGTAGCTTGTGCTGCCACCATCATATCTAATGTATGCAACCCACTCAAGCCCCTTCCCCGGAGCCTGGCGGACCCAGTTCATGTCATAACTACTGAAGGTGAATCCTGAGGCTGCACAGGAGAGTCTGAGGGACCCCCCAGGCGGCACCAAGTCTCCCCCAGATTCCACCAGCTGCGCCTCACCCTGGACACCTGCAAACACAGACACAGCCCGTCAGGACATGGCTCTCGCCCACTGCTTCCCCCTCCTGCCCCCCTCCTCAGGGATCCTGCCCCCAGGAATCACCCCCTAGAAGCCCCACGAGCAGCAGCCAGCTCAGCCCACGCTCCATGGCGAGTGTCCACGTCCGTGCTGACCCGAGGGGACCCTGGGTGCGGGCTGGGCTCCTGTGCGGGCTGCAGGGCGGGCCGGGCTGGTTTTCAGCAGCAGGGGACGCCCTATTTGCATGTGTCCTGCTATATAGCAGCTCTGGCTGGGTCTGGGCAGAGGAGCCGGGGAGGGTCCAGGGACGTGGGGTCATGACACACGATGAGCAGGTCCCTTATTAGGGGCCAGAGCTGGTGACCCTGAGCCCCTGTTACTTGCTGGGACCAGGCCCAGGTGCTGGTGCTCACACGTGTTCTGTGGGTTCCTTTCCTTACCTAAAATCTTTGTAAGTTGTGGATCAGCCCTTTCTTTGATGTTCTTTTTGCCACCACTTTCTCCCCTCCATAGAGAGTCTGTTTGTTTTCCATCTTTCTGTTTAGATGTGTTGGTATTTGATTAGTCCCAGTTGATTGCTTTTATTTTTCTTCCTTTGTCACTGGTGCCCGATCCTCTAAGATTTCAGCGATGCACGTGCTGGGGTGTCCCTAGCACACTCACTGTAACCGCCTCCATGCTCAGGACAGTGCAGGTTGTTATAAAATGTGTTGTGTTGAGACAAGTGCCTGTAACTGCGCTATGACTAAGGAAGCCCCTGCAGGCAGCAGAGCACAGACAGAGCCTGGATGGTGCCAAGGGAAGTAAGTCAGAAGGAAAAAGACAAATGCTGGATGGTCTGACTTATGTGTGGGTACAGGGAACGTGTCCCAGGGTCAGTCAGAGCAACCTAGTCTCAACTCTTGACATCTGGCTGCAGACCTAGGGCCAGCAGAGGGAGGATGGTGGTGGGTGGGGTCGGGAGGCAGCCCACGAATTGGGGTGGGGGTTTTGGGTCCCTGACTGGACGGTGTGAGAGGACACATTAGTAGAGACTTGAACAAATACCTGTGATGGGAACAAAGGTGGAAACCTACGTTTTCTCCTTAAACACAATAAAAAGAGGTTCAGCAGGTCATGAGAATTGAAATCCTGTCAATTATCTTCTCTGGTCACAATGGAAATTCACCAGGAATGGAAAACCTGTGACTGTGGAGACGGCACGAAACACGACGGACCCACCACAGGGTGAGTGAGAAGGTGGAACAAGGAATTGTCTTGTCTCCAGAGAGTGGATTGTGGAGTCAGGACCCCCAGAGCCTGTGGACACCCCAACACCACACAGGGGGTCTGGATCCCCAGGGCCAGGACCACATCACCAGCAAGAAGGGGCTCCATTAAATAACCTGTCATTGTAGCTGCAGCGATGACCAAGGCAGAGCACGTGACTCCAAGTGGCAGGAGCAGGAAGGAGACAAGGACACTTGGAGCCACGTCCGTGAGACACACGTGAAGGGACAGTTCACACGCGCCATCGTGGCAGAGGGGGTTGCTGAGAAAGCAAACATGGTTGACAACATCTGGGCCCCCGCTGGAAAAACAGAAGGAAACCCCAATAACTAGGAGGAGACAAGGAGGAGGAGAGGCCGCAGCAGACACCTGGAAAGAGGCTCCCCTGGGCCGCTCCCCTGGTCTGGGCAGCACGTGGGAGAAGCTGGAATAAACGGAGCCCGTGTGAGAAGCATAAATCCTGCCCACACGGAATCAGGAGAAACAGGACCAGGAACAGACCAATGACAAGGGGGAGAATTGAACAGTCATCCAAGTGCCCCAAAAATAAAGGCACAGGGCCTGCTGGTTCCCCGGTGAGTCCACCAAGCCCTCAAGGGGAACCAGTGTCCGTCCTGCGCTGGCCGTTCCCGAAACTCAGGTGGAGGCTGCGCTGCCAAGTGCCCAGCGTGAGGCCCCGGGATCCCGACACGAGAGCAGACGAGGACGTCAGCACAGAAGAGACACTGCAGACCCGCGTCCTGAGAAGCACAGAGGAAAAAGCCTCAGCAGTGGAGTGAACAGCAGGTGCCGAAGAGCCTCCACAGCACCCAGGGGTGTTCACTCCAGGACACGGGAGGGATGGACGTGGACGGTCACTCCATGTCATTCTCCATCTCAGCAGATAGAGATGAAATCACGGCCCAGATCAGCCGCTGCAGAGAAGGCAGCTGACAAGACTCACCCCGTTCATGGTCACGTCTCCCAGGGAGACGCGCGGAGGTGACGCTCCCCACAGGAGGGAGACCGTGGGCCCAGCCCACCCAGCAGCACCTCAGTTCCTACGTGAGCTGTGGAGTTTCTGTTGCGCCACCCCAGGGTCCTGACCATGCTCCATGTCATGAATGTTTCCTCCTGTGTTAACTGTCAGGGTTTAACCTTTTAACTTTATGTCTGTGATTAACTTTTTTCACTTTTTTTAAATGTTATTTTTATATTCCCCATACAGTTACAACCCCCTTATTTTGATCCCAAGCCCTGCTTTCCCCGCAGCCCCCCATAGTGTGTCTCGGGTTCACAGTTGTGTGTTGATTTTTATTTTTTCTTTCTCATTGCTGTTCTTTTTCCTCGTCCCTTATTTAGGTTTTCTAGATTCCTCTATGAGTGAGACCATCCGGTATATTTCTTGATTGTTGTATTTGCTCGTCTCCTGTGCTGATGCTCCAGGGTGTGCAAATCCACCGTCCACGCAGGGTTTGGCATCTGCAGCCACCAAGGAACAACCTGAAATTCTCAGGATCGTCGCATGGAGTCCACCGTGACTGGGGAAGCTCTGACATGACCCCGTGTTTAGTGTCTCCTCCTGGCGTCGGGGCTCCCGTCCTCAGCACAGTTCCCTGCACCTCAGTGTCAGGGTTTCCTGCGTCTCCCCAGAGATCTCACACGGTGTCGTCAGGGGGATGTGAAGTCTTTCCTCACGCGCTGGCGAACGTGATTGTGTCACTTCACTTCATTCACACAAACCTCGTTATCAGCTCCTCACTGAGTGTGTAAAGACAGGGACCTGCCCTTGAGTCATCCCCTCGTGAACTGCCCTTGCTCGAGGAGCTTGTTATGAGCGTGAGGCGTGTTGGGATCTTCTGGCCTTTTCTGCGGAGACGCTTGTGTCGGTGGAATGAGAGTGAGTTGGTTTTTACTGTGGTTTCCAGCAGTTATTTTCTCATGAGGGGTGTGGAACATCCCTGATGTTCTCCCATATCCACTGATATTCTCACTGTACTGTTGTTTCAGCATATTCCTTTGAAAACCAGATTTCAGATTATCAATAGTCATTGTCTGCCCCACTCAGATCTGCTCAGACACCCCTTTCAATCTTCGAACTAACAGGAAGCCCCTGCCCCCCACCCCTGCACCTGCTCCCGGGCTGTGCTCTGAGCTCTGAGCCTCCTGGGCCTCCCCATGTCCCTGGGCCCCTGGGGTCCTGACACGCCCCAGTGGACCCCCAGCCCCGCCCCCTGTCCTGCAGGGTTTGTGTCTGGGCTCACACCCGCTCCCCTCACTGTGTCTCTCGCACAGAAATACACGGCCGTGTCCTCGGGCCTCAGGCTGCTCATTTGCAGATACAGCGAGTTCTTGGCGTCATCTCTGGAGATGGTGAATCGGCCCTTCACGGAGTCTGCGTACCATGTGCTACCACCAGTATAACTATTATAAATCGTTGCAACCCACTGTAGCCCCTTCCCTGGAACCTGGCGGACCCAGCTCATGTGGTAGTCACTGAAGGTGAATCCGGAGGCTGCACAGGAGAGTCTGAGGGGCCCCCCAGGCGGCACCAAGTCTCCCCCAGACTCCACCAGCTGCGCCTCACCCTGGGCACCTGCAAACACAGACACAGCCCGTCAGGACATGGCTCTCGCCCACTGCTTCCCCCTCCTGCCCCTCCTCAGGGATCCTGCCCCAGGAATCACCCCCGAGAAGAGCCACGAGCAGCAGCCAGCTCAGCCCACGCTCCATGGCGAGTGTCCGCGTCCGTGCTGACCCGAGTGACCCTGGGTGCGGGCTGGGCTCCTGTGCGGGCTGCAGGGCGGGCCGGGCTGGTTTTCAGCAGCAGGGGACGCCCTATTTGCATGTGTCCTGCTATATAGCAGCTCTGGCTGGGTCTGGGCAGAGGAGCCGGGGAGGGTCCTGGGACGTGGGGTCATGACACACGATGAGCAGGTCCCTTATTAGGGGCCAGAGCTGGTGACACTGACCCCTTGTTACTTGCTGTGACGCAGGCCCAGGTGTTGGTGCCCCCACATGCATGTGTGTGATCAGTTGATGTCTTTCTGCTTCTTGAATTTCAGAGCAGTGATGATTATTGAGGATTAAATTTTCCAATATATCCTGTATTCTTTTATCCTCTCTAATTGTTGCTTGTGTTCTTATTTTTATGACATTTTGTTTTGGCAGTTTTCATTGAAAGAGTCTACAAAATATTTCTTGATCTGTGCTTTTTTGTTGCACACATTCAGGACATGTCTGCGCTCAGGGAAAACATGTTCTGTTCTCGGTCACCTCCCTGCGTTGCATCTTCTGTGTTTACATTTGTGTCTATGGCCATTGTATGTACCTGGAGAGGCTGTCGTCCTGCCAGGATGAGCTTCTCCGCAGGGGCAAATCCAGGTGTCCTGTCCCCTTTCTGTCCAATCTCAGCCCATGGTCCATTGTGTTGTGTTTGCTCCTGAGAAGCACAAGCTGGTGGCCGCGGACGGGACGGCCCATGGAGTTCCCTGCCATGAGCGGGGACTCGGGGTGTAAGTGAATTTGCAGTGGGGGCGGCTGGGGAGCGCATCGAGAGCAGCTCTGCCCCGCACTCTCCCAGCCCAGGCTTTTATGGAGGACAGGACCAAAGGGAAGAACATGGCGCACAATTGTGTCTTTGCTGACACAGATGAACACGTGTCTGCTGAGGACAAGTTGCCCTGCTGAGCGGGGACATGCGCAGGAGCAGCACGTCCTCAGGGAGCAGGAGTCGGTTCTGGGAAGAAGTTCTGTTTGCAGAACCTCTGCTGTCCTGGACTCCCTGTGCAGAGTCAACAGGGGCTCCAACCACTCCAGCTCCCTGCAGGGCAGCAGCTCCCGACAGCTGACGGCGTGTCCGTGGGTCTGTCCTGGGCTTGTCTCTGTCCCTGGTCCTCGCGGCCTGCTCTGTCCTCAGCCCCTGGGGTCCTCCTCCCGGAGCTGTGCAGAGGCTGAGCGGGGCAGGGCCAGGCTCCAGCCTCGTCCCTCAGGGTGTGCTGACCTGGGCCTGGTCTGTCCACGGGGCTCTGGAGTGAGTCTGTCTCCACCCCAGAGGAGAAGCTGCGGGTGTGGTTGTCTGAGCATTAAATCATCCCCCGGGGAGCATCCCAGGGTCACATCCTTCAGTCCTTGCACCCTTGCGTGTGGGCATCACTCCACATAGTCAGTTTTATTCCATCTGTTACTGTCACTTGCGCTGCTGCTGTCAGAGGCGGTTGCTGGCATCTCTCAGGCGCTGAGGTTCATCCTAGAAACAGCTTGTGACCCTGGGGACCCCGAGTCTGCACCTGAATGACCGAGTCAGTGACCGGCAGCTCTAGGGAGACCTCAGGGTGCTCACCCTGAGACCTGGTCATCGGCAGCTGATGCGCGTCCCTGTCATGGGGACGCCTGTTGGTTGCTTCACCCCTAATTTCCTGGGCAGGTCCCCGGTTCCCTGTGGGTGACATGGAGCCAGCCCCTCGCTGCCCTCAGGTCACAGGACGGGATGGTGCTTTCTCCTGCGACGAGGCCAGGACTGGACACGCCCAGGTGCCCTGACTCCAGGGAGGGGACGTCCTTCTGCTCGGAGGTGCTGAGTGTCTTCACCGTGAAATGCACTGACCCCACCCCATGCTGTTTGCCCAGTGACAGGAGGTGCCCGTCCTGCCCCTGCCCCTGCCTGGGGTCTCCCATGTCTGGAGGAGCTGCCCCTCGTGGCCTCCAAGCGAGGTCGCTCTTGAGTGCAGAGCTGCCGGGAGCTGCTGTGCAGGCGGCTGGGTCAGGACGCTGTGCTGCTGCGGGAGGCGGGTCAGAGGGGCGACCAGGATGCTGACTGGAGGAGGAAGGTCTCGGGGGCTCAGGCTGCCATCCAGGAGCATGAGGCTCAGGAAGGACTGGGGAGCAGGAAGGACAGAGCCGCATGCAGTGGGGATCCCATGGTCAGCTGTGATGTGGGCGGGTAAAGAAGGGGGAGGGGTCAGGGACTGTCGGGGGCAGAGGTGCTTCCCCTGGACATGGGGTGATGCTTCCTTTGGCCTTGTTGGGGCATCTCTGGAGGAGCCTGGGGTTGGGAGATTAGGATTATGATGAGCACATCTGGGGTCTCTCAGGCGAGGCTCCTCCTTCCTCTCTGGGTTGGGGCTGGTTTTCGTGCATCACAGTGACATCCTCGTGGGCAGGAGAAGGAGGAACACACAGAACACGGGGAATTCTGCTTGCGGGCACCTGTCAGGAGACAGGGAAGGCGGAGAACACCCCACCTGCCGTCACCCCAGAACAAGGAGACCCCCATGGTGACATGGAGGAGCAGGACCCCCACCAGGAAACGATGAGACTTCTGTCGTGCGGACGTAAGAGACGAGGCCTGGGGAGTCCTGGGCCCTGCGACGAGCACTGACCGCGTGGACAGGGCCCCGGCCCCCGTGCGCTCCGGGGACCACTGCAGTCTCTGTGAGGGCACAGTGGCCCCTTGACAGGACACAGAAAGACAATTGTCACCTCACAGGGGCAGAGGAGGCTTGGAAGAGGCCAAACCCTCTTGAGAGAAAGAGAAAATAAAGGCCTCCCCAGGAGACACAGATCTGGGAACATCCTGAGTCAGCATGGAAGAGGGAACAGCGTCCGTGGGCACAGGACCCCAAAGTCTGCACTGTCCCCCGTTCCTGAAACACAGTGTCCTTCTTCACGGGACAGGAGCAAAGTTTCGTGAGGTTCAGCGAGAAACACACAAGACACTGAGCAGCAACAGTCCTGGGAACCCGGGAGACTCTGCAGAGAAGGGTCCACCCGAGAGCTCTCGTGGCGGGTGCCCCCGTCACAGACACCAGAGGCCAGGCCGGGAGACCCGGGACCCCGAGTGCTGACCAGGGCCCTTCAGACAAGGAGTGGGGTCCGCCCAGGACAGAGACACATGCAGAGTCCTCAGACTCCCAGTCCTCACCAGCTGCCAGGGGACCATCCCCACATGCGGTCAGGGCTCAGCTCTCGGGGCCATGATCCAGGACCCTTGTTCAGGAGTGCCTACTGGACTTCCTGTGGCCCCTTCGTCCTGGTGACAGGGGTGTGGACACCAGGGTGATCTGATGCCACTGGGTCTTGGGACCAGAACAGGCAATCAGTTGTTCTGACACATTTCAAAGGCACAGATGTTATCAACACATTGCTCTGGGGGAGTGAGCCCAGGAAAGACCAGAGGTGGACAGAGGGATGGACACCCACTAGGAGAGGGCAGGGTCTGCCTGGACGGCAGGTAAATGGTAAAGGTCACATCCCTGCCCATGTCCCCCCACAGCCATGAGCTGAGTCCAGGCTGTGAGCTCGGAGCGCCCCCTGGTGGTGGGCCTGGGTGCTGCCCCCTCCTGTCCTGCAGGGTCTGTGTCTGGGCCACACCCGCCCCCTCCCCGGGTCCCCCCAGTAATAGTAAGTAACAGACACCTGAACAGGTGAGGTTCATCCCTGGGGAGGTCTCACCTGTGCACAGACAGAGTCACCTCCTCCTTGGGGCTCCCCAGGAATGTGGGGAGCGGGAGCCTCTCAGAGGACAGCAATGGTGCCCTGGGGAGCTGGGGTCTTGCAGAGGGAGCCCCAGACAGGAAGCCCCTGCCCCCCAAACTGCACCTGCTCCCGGGCTGTGCTCTGAGCTCTGAGCCTCCTGGGCCTCCCGGTGTCCCTGGGCCCCTGGGGTCCTGACACGCCCCATTGGACCCCCAGCCCCGCCCCCCGTCCTGCAGGGTTTGTGTCTGGGCTCACACCCGCTCCCCTCACTGTGTCTCTCGCACAGAAATACACGGCCGTGTCCTCGGGCCTCAGGCTGCTCATTTGCAGATACAGCGAGTTCTTGGCGTTGTCGCTGGAGACGGTGAATCGGCCCTTCACGGAGTCTGCGTAGTATGTGCTGCCACCTTTAGGATAAATGTTTGCAACCCACTCAAGCCCCTTCCCTGGAGCCTGGCGGACCCAGTTGATCCAGTAGTTGCTGAAGGTGAATCCGGAGGCTACACAGGACAGTCTGAGAGACCCCCCAGGCGGCACCAAGTCTCCCCCAGACTCCACCAGCTGCGCCTCACCCTGGACACCTGCAAACACAGACACAGCCCGTCAGGACATGGCTCTCGCCCACTGCTTCCCCCTCCTGCCCCCCTCCTCAGGGATCCTGCCCCAGGAATCACCCCCTAGAAGCGCCACGAGCAGCAGCCAGCTCAGCCCACGCTCCATGGCGAGTGTCCGCGTCTGTGCTGACCCGAGGGGACCCTGGGAGCGGGCTGGGCTCCTGTGCGGGCTGCAGGGCGGGCTGGGCTGGTTTTCAGCAGCAGGGGACGCCCTATTTGCATGTGTCCTGCTATATAGCAGCTCTGGCTGGGTCTGGGCAGAGGAGCCGGGGAGGGTCCTGGGACGTGGGGTCATGACACATGACGAGCAGGTCCCTTATTAGGGGCAGAGCTGGTGACCCTGAGCCCCTGTTACTTGCTGGGACGCAGGCCCAGGGGCTGGTGCCCACACGTGCTCTGTGGGGTCTTCTCTCCTGAGATGTCTGTATGTTTGGATCAGCCCTTTGAGACGCTGTGTGCTAATATTTTATCCCTTTCCTTGTGGAGTCCTGTTGTTTTGGTCATACTTTCTCTCAGTGTGTTGGAGCCTTTCAGTGCAGGGAACCCCATTTATGATATTTGTTTTACTTTTCTGCCCAGCGGAGCCTGGTCCACCAAGGTCGCGGGAGCAATGCCGGGTGTTGTCTATTTTCTCCCCTTTGCTGATTGGACCCGCGTTTACATCTTGTCTGGGAAACCACCTGCGTGTCCCTCCCAGGGTCAGAGAGCCATTCCGGATAATGGGGTGTCTTCCCCCCACGCAGACTGCTCGGCAGGAAGGCGTGACCTCTGCCGTTCCCAGCACGGGGGTCGGGGCGGGTCAGGGTCAGGCTGAGTGAGGTGAGTCAGGAGGAGCAAGACAAATGCTGGACGGTCTCGCTCATGTGTGAATACGCAGAAACAGCAAAGGGTCGGGTGGAGCCGGGAATGAACTCCCACCCACGCCTGCAGAGCTGGGGTAACATGAGGGGGAGGGAGGGCGCCCTGGAGTGGGGTGGGGGCCCTGGGGCCCTGGGGTCCTGGTCGTGCGCAGGGTGCGAGCGTCACATTGTGGCATCTGATCCCGTCACCTGCCCCAGAGCCCAGGGGCGCACACGTGTCCCCCTCACGCGCAGTGAGCACCCGCGTGTCAGCTCAGTCACGTTATGACCTTGTCGGTCCAGAATCGCTTCAAACGGAAATTCACTGTGGACGGAAAGCCTGAGAAATCTTCGCTCTGTCGGCCGCACAAACAACACTTCCAGGCCTCCCTGGCAGCCCGAGGGCTCCGCACAGCGCCGGGCAGCGTCCGCAGCCTCTGCAGCCCGAGCCCGACCCCCGGCCAGGGAGCTGCCCACGGGGCCCGGCAGACCCTCCCGTCCCCCTGCGGCTCCCCTCAGCCGTGGGCTTCCGTCCGTCTGCCTGTCCCGGTCCCGCTCGGTCTCTGGGGGATCCTCTCACCTCCGCGCGTCTGGCCTGTGTCCTGGTCCTGTCAGGGGGAAAAGGCTGTCCTCAAGCTGATTCCATGCAGGCTTCGTGGACGCCACCCCCACCCCAGGCCAAAGCCAAAGACACTGGGAACCCCAAATCCCGTCACCACCCAAGGGCAGGTGGCTGGGACCTGAGGGTGGGGTTCAGCAGCCAGGTTGGTATAAAGCCAGACACATGGGCTTTGGGGGGGTCCCCCATTTTGGCTCCCTACCAGCGCGCAGCGTCCGGCCAGCTCGGAGAGGGCCTTTGGGGTTCCGGGTTGGCGGATCGGGTAGGACGCATGAAAGACTTTATTTCCCTATTTTCTCCCTGAGTTGTCCATTTTCCTTATTTCCTTTTCCCTTGTGAATAAACCTTTTATGAACCTGTTGTGTGTCCTGCAGTGGAGTATTCATAAGTCCCTTGTAAGCGCGCGGGGGAGGACCCACAGCCAGGAACCCGCTCAATATCGGGGCTGCCCTATAACAGTTCTTGTGTGTGTGAATAAATTAAAAACTTTAAAAAAAAGCTCAAAACAAAAAGAAAACCATGGAACCCGCTGGTCTTCTCACCCCAACAAAGGGAAGGTGGCTGGGACCTGAGGGTGGGGTTCAGCAGCCAGGTTGGGATAAAGCCAGACACGTGGGCTTTGGGGGGGTCCCCCATGTTGGCTCCCCACCAGCTCGCAGCGTCCGGCCAGCTCGGAGAGGGCCTTTGGGGTTCCGGGTTGGCGGATCGGGTAGGACGCATTAAAGACTTTATTTCCCTATTTTCTCCCTGAGTTGTCCATTTTCCTTCTTTTCTTTTCCCTTGTCAATAAACCTTTTATGAACCTGTTGTGTGTCCTGCAGTGGAGTATTCATAAGTCCCTTGTAGCGCGCGGGGGAGGACCCACAGCCAGGAACCCGCTCAATATCGGGGCTGCCCTACAACAGTTCTTGTGTGTGTGAATAAATAAAAAACTTTAAAAAAAAGCTCAAAACAAAAAGGAAACCACGGAACCCGCTGGTCTTCCCAGTAAGTCCACCGAACCTCCCAGGACAACTCATCCCCGGGCATCTCTGTCTCTCCAGAAGCCACGGAAGGGATCGTGCCGCCAAGTACATGTATGACGCCAACACGGTTCTGACACTGAGCGCAGACGAGGTCGTCACACCCAGAAGAGACACTGCAGACCCGCGTCCTGAGAAGCACAGAGGAAAAAGCCTCAGCAGTGGAGTGAACAGCAGGTGCCGAGGAGCCTCCACAGCACCCAGGGGTGTTCACTCCAGGCCACGGGAGGGATGGACGTGGACGGTCCGTCCAGGTCATTCTCCATCTCAGCAGATAGAGATGAAATCACGGCCCAGATCAGCCGCTGCAGAGAAGGCAGCTGACGAGACTCACCCCGTTCATGGTCACGTCTCCCAGGGAGACGCGCGGAGGTGACGCTCCCCACAGGAGGGAGACCGTGTGCCCAGCCCACACAGCAGCACCTCAAGGGGGGAGACTGAGGCTTCTCCCCAAGGCCAGGCCCCGGCAGGGACATCAGCGGACCCCACATGGCTCAGCGTCCTGCGGGGAGACGGGAAGTATTCTCGTGTGAGAAGCGAGGGTGACGCTGCCCCTGTGGGCAGCAGACGTGGGGAGGGACACGGAGACCCCGACAGGCCCACGGAGACGGGGAGAAGCCGCGTCAGGGCCGTGACGTGCAGGCTCCAGACCCCGCGTGTCTGTGGGGGGAGAGGGTTGAGGCACTTGGGGCATTTTCAGTCCCAATGGCTGCTTTTTTGTTGTGAGTGTTCGTTTGCTTCGTGCTTCATGACGGACATGGCTCACCTGCATCCCACGCGGGCATCGCCCCTGCATCTGTGGCTAGTGTTCTCGTTTCATGCCTCTGCTTTTGCAGCATTCGCGGTTTCCATCTAACTCGTCCGGAAAACAAGTACCTTGAACTGGGCCTTTGTGTTGCCCACACCAAGGTCCTGTCCACACCAAGGAGATCAGTTTTCTTCCCCTTTCGCTGTCCGTGTTCCTTCCTCTACGCTTTACATTCGTGTCCGTGATCCATTGTGATTGAGTGTGACAGACGCTGGTCAGCCCTAGGAGCTTGGCTGCGGGCACAAACCCAGTGACCCTATCACCTTTCCGTGAGGTGACCGTGACGCATCCTCTTGTGTCACACATTAAAAACATAAGTGGAGGCGTGTGCGTGGGTCTGTCCTGGACTTCCTCTGTGTCCCTTGGTCCTCGTGGCCTGCTCTGTCCGCAGCCCCTGGGGTCCTCCTCCCGGAGCTGTGCAGAGGCTGAGCGGGCAGGGCCAGGTCCAGCCCGGTCCCTCAGTGTGTGCTGACAAGGGGCGTCTCCTCAGGCCCTGCGGTTCCGAGTGTGGAGAGTCTCCGGGGGGACCCGTTTCGAGCACGAGGGCAGAGATGGGCCCGGAGAAAACCAGCTTGATCAGGGACCACACGGTGAAGTATTAGGGCGGGAGATCCCACAAAATGCAGACAAATGCAATGTAGGGAAACACGATGGACACCGCGTGTCCACCCATCAGCCCACAGGACACTCGGGTGAGACGCTGACACGATCCCACCATGGCCCGGAGCAGGAAGGAGCCACGGCCCCCAATGTTGCTCGTCCCCGCCCGACGTCCAGCCGAGGCGGTCAGGGAGGGAGAAGCCCAGCACGACCCAGAGGAAGAGGACACGTGCCTCTCCCCGTCTGAAGAGGACCCGAGGACACTGAGGGACACCAGAGACTCCAGGAACGTAACTGTCTCAAGATAACAAATGGGCCCGTCGGGGCAGCAGAGGATCCAACAAACTCTCAGGGGTGACTCTGGCGTCACCACGGCAGGAGAAGGGCCTGGGGCCAGTCCCGGTCACGCCCTCACAGACGGGTCCTGGATGACGTCAGAGGGAGGAGGACGGTCCGGGGACGATGTGGGGCTCGGTCCGTGGACATGAAAGAGGCCCCGGAAGAGGGAGGACCCTGCGCGCCTGGGGGAGGGTGCCGTCCACCAGGGCCTGTCCCCAGAGCCACGCGTGGACGTGAGGCAAGACCCACAAATGCAGATGAGCGGGTGCGGGAAAGAGAAACACAGTTATCACGTTTACACGGATCCCCAAGGCCTTGGAGAGGGAAACAACCTTGAGAGAAAGGAGGAGACGTGACGCGTCACGCAGAGGAGACGAGAGCTGGACACCTCCTGACTCCCACCGGGAGCGAGCTCTGGGCGGAGGCCACGGCCCCGAACAGCCACAGACCCGCCGCGTCCCTGGAAACACACGGCCTGTGTCACAGAAAGGCCCCATTTCAATGAGGTTCAGCGAGAAACACACAAGACACTGAGCAGCAACAGTCCTGGGAACCCGGGAGACTCAGCAGAGAAGGGTCCGCCCGAGAGCTCTCGTGGCGGGTGCCCCCGTCACAGACACCAGAGGTCAGGCCAGGAGACCCGGGACCCCAGTGCTGACCAGGGGCCTTTCAGACAGGCAGTCGGGTCCGGCCAGGACAGAGACACACGCAGAGTCCTCAGACCCCCGTCTCCCCAGCTGCCAGGGCACGTCCCCACATGTGGCCACAGCTCAGCTCCCAGGGTCTGGATCAGGACCATCAGTCAGGAGTCCCCACCGGCCTTCCTGGGGGACCCTGGCTTCTGTGACAGGGGTGTGGACTGCATGGTGATCCGATCCAACTGGGTGTCGGAACCAGAACAGCAAATCAGTTGTTCTGACACATTTCAAAGGCACAGACGTTATTCAAGAGATTACACTGGGGGGAGTGACCCCAGGCTGGACCCGAGGAGGACACAGGGATGGACACACACTAGGAGAGGGCAGGGGTCGGCCTGGAGGGCAGGTCCAGGCTGGAGGTCCCGTCCCTGTCCATGTCCCCCCCCATAGCTATGAGCTGAGTCCAGGGCTGTGAGCTCGGAGCGCCCCCTGGTGGTGGGCCTGGGTGCTGCCCCCTCCTGTCCTGGGGTGTCTGTGTCTGGGCCACACCCGCCCTCCCTGCCTCCCCCCAGTAATAGTAAGTAACAGACACCTGGACAGGTGAGGGTCTCGTCCCTGGGGGGTCTCATCTGTGCACAGACAGAGTCACCTCCTCCTCTGGTGACAGTAGCAGCTACTGGAAATTAACTATGAAGGTAAAGTCCAAAATCCTGTAACATGTGGGACCATCCCAGCTCCACTGACCGGCTACTGGGTTAGTGACAAGAAGAGTAAATTATATTCTACCCAGAGACTGAGGACCTGGAGTCATGATCAGAGGATCCTGTGGACCCACCAGCACCGAGCACAGGGGAATTTGACAGGGTCAGAACCTCGCATGAACATGAAAGAGCCAAATAAATAATCGGACATTATTCCTGGGAGCGGGGCTGCAGGAGGGGAAGCAGTGGGCGAGAGCCATGTCCTGACGGGCTGTGTCTGTGTTTGCAGGTGTCCAGGGTGAGGCGCAGCTGGTGGAGTCTGGGGGAGACTTGGTGCCACCTGGGGGTTCCCTCAGACTCTCCTGTGCAGCCTCCGGATTCACCATCAACAGCTATTCATGAACTGGGTCCGCCAGGCTCCAGGGAAGGGGTTTGAGTGGGTTGCAGAAATGTATCCTTATAGTGGTGGCACATACTACGCAGACTCCGTGAAGGGCCGATTCACCGTCTCCAGAGACAACGCCAAGAACTCGCTGTATCTGCAAATGAGCAGCCTGAGGCCCGAGGACACGGCCGTGTATTTCTGTGCGAGAGACACAGTGAGGGGAGCGGGTGTGAGCCCAGACACAAACCCTGCAGGACGGGGGGCGGGGCTGGGGGCCCCCTGGGGCGTGTCAGGACCCCAGGGGCCCAGGGACACCAGGAGGCTCAGAGCTAAGAGCACAGCCTGGGAGCAGGTGCAGGGGTAGGGGGCAGGGGCTTCCTGTCTGGGGCTCCCTCTGCAAGACCTCAGCTCCCCAGGGCACCATTGCTCTCCTCTGAGAGGCTCCTGTTCCCCACAATCCTGGTGAGCCCCAAGGAGGAGGTGACTCTGTGCACAGGTGAGACCCCCCAGGGATGAAACCCTCACCTGTTCTCACACAGGGGATGCTCCAGAGTCTGCAGATGGCGGGGTCTCAGGGGTGAACCCCGGGTCCCTGAGAAGCTGCTGCGTCACTGACACAGTCTGTCCCTTGCAGACATGGACCCCACAGGCTCGAGTGCTGTGCGTCCAACAAGACAACCCAACAGCCAGGGAAGAAATAATCAAAACTTAGCCGACATAATGAGGCAGAAAGAAAAGCAGCTGTGAATACTCCACACACCCCAACGCTGGCTCTTTGAAAACAAACACGATGAACAAACTCCACCCGGCTCCCCCCGAGAGGGAGAAAACGCTGACACGCGGACCCTCAGGGAGGAGGAGAAGCTCGACCAGGCGCAGCCGCCGGCAGAGGACCCCGGGACTCCCTCGACGGTCCTGAGCAGATGGCGTGGCCCGAGGGCGGACTCGCTCTCAGCCCCTCACGAGCAGCCGCAGCCGACAAAGAGGCGCAGAGACGCGCACACGGCAGCCGCGGGCGGGACCCGAAGCGCCGTCGGGACACCCTGGCCCAGAGCCGGGCCGGAGGCTTCCAGCGACTCCACCAGGCCCCAGGGAGCTCCCGCCGTCTCGGGAAACTCTTCCAGTCAAGAGTGAAGGAGCCCCCCGAATTCGTGGGTGAGTCCCCGTCACACTCACCCCCAACCCAGACACACAGCCCAGAGAAGAGGCCGCAGACCAGATCGCGGGGAGCGCGGTGGGAACCCCTGGAGTCGCAGATGCCCGAACCCCACACGGATGTGGGGGTCACGCCCCACCCAGAGCCTTTGTGCAGGGACCCTGGCGGCTCCGAGTCCGGGAACCAGCCCCGCCCGTCACCATGGCAACCGAGAACATCAGAAGCCGGGACCCTGGCCATGGATGCCAAGCGGAGGGCAAAGTTGTCGCCGCCGGGAGGAGCCCTGAGCTCGTGCGCAGGAGCAGCGTCTGGGACGACCCCGACACGCCAGCCCAGGTCCCGTGGGGGCAGCTGGGCCCATCCATCTGCGTGGACACCCCCGGGCGCACCTCCCACTCTCGTGCGGTACTGGATGCCTGGCCGGGCAGAGGCGAGGACATGGGGGGACAGTGGACAGCAGTGAGCGCGTCGCCCTCTGCGATGACACGAGGACGGGCGGCAAGAAGCTGTGGCTCCTGGGACGGAGGCCCACGTGCCCGTTTGGACACGGGGGGCCAAAGCCCAGCACAGCGCCTGCTCCGTGCGGACCATGCGAGGGCCCAGGAGCAGACCCTGACCCTGCACCTCGCTGCCCGGGGGCTGGTGCTGTGGCGGGGGACAGGGCCCTGCAGGGTGCTCGGGAGCCTGTGTGCATGGGGGTCACTTTACACCCGGAGCTGACCCTGAGCAGA